>NW_025344100.1:0-13040 GCF_016433145.1 Gracilinanus agilis
CTCCTCTCCTCTCCTCTCCTCTCCTCTCCTCTCCTCTTCTCTTCTCTCTCTCGCCTCTACTCTTCTTTCCCCTTTACCTTCTATCTTATGTTCCAAGGCAGAAGAGTGGTAAGGGTTAGGCAATGGGGATTAATTGACCCACCTAGAATCATACAACTAGGAAGTGTTTGAGGTCAAATTTGAACCCTGGACTTCCCATCTCCAGGCCTGACTCTCTATCCACTGAGCCACTGAGCTGCCCCCTACTCATGCTTCCACATCCTGTTTTTCCTACAGTCTCCCACAAACTTTCCACAGAGTATCTATCCAGCATGCTAGAAGCCTTCTTTTGTGTTTCTTTTCATTTTCTGGGTACCACTCAGCACTCAGGCTATTCATTTCTTCTCCTTCCTCGTTGTAGCATGGCTGCACCATCTCCTTATTTGATCATATATTTCCTTCCTGATATTCCTTACTTCAATTCTCATGGGCAGGTCAAAGATAGGAATATGTTGCAGCCTGCTGACGCCCACTATGTCCCTTCCCTGCCCTTGCAGTCTTCAGATTGTGGCGTCCCAGATTCACAGCCAAACAACATCAGCAGAGCATTGGTGGGATGACATTTGGAGCTTTACAAGGGCTGGCTTCAATGTTAGCACCATCCAGTCAGTACTAAAGGCACCTCTTCCCTCCCCAGCCCTCCCAGCCATCTTCAAGAAACTAACGGTTTTTCTGGACTGCGTGTGGCAGGAAGGGGAGGCATTTTTAAAGCATTTGTTTGGAAGTGATTCTTTCTCAGATCCTAAGAATAAATTAAAATAAAATGTTGGAGTCTTGTGCATTGACGGTACCCTCTCTTATTTCCCAGATGCCAAGCAGCTTCCTCTCTTCCTCCTATTCATGTACGAGGCAGGAGCAGTCCGATTCAATTCAATTCAACACCTGTTTATTCAGTCCCTACTAAGTGTCAGTCACTGCTAGGATAAAAAGGCAAAAATGGAACAATCGGGGCAGCTGGGTAGCTCAGTGGATTGAGAGCCAGGCCTAGAGATGGGAGGTCCTAGGTTCAAACCCGGCCTCAGCCACTTCCCAGCTGGGTGACCCTGGGCAAGTCACTTGACCCCCATTGCCCACCCTTACCACTCTTCCACCTATGAGACAATACACCGAAGTACAAGGGTTAAAAAAAAACATATTAAAAAAAATGGAACAATCCCTGCCCTTAAGGAGTTTCCATTCTCCTGGATGGACATAACGCATTCACTGATAAAAAACAAAGTAATTTCAAGAGAGAGATATCAGGAAAGACCTTCTGTAGGAAGTTGGGCTCTGAAGGAAGTATGAGATTGAAGAGGTAGAGATGAGGAAGTAGTGGCATTATAGGCAAGAGGGATGGACCCATCTGTGATGGCGTTTGGTCCCTCATGCAGGGGTGGTCCAGGGCAGCTAGGTGGCACATCAGGGGCCTAGAGTTGGGAAGATCTGAGTTCAAATTTAGCCTCAGACATGTATTAGGTGTGTGACCCTGGACAAGTTACTTAATCTTGTTTGCTTCAATCTGTCAAATGAGCTGGAGAAGAAAATGACAAACCATGCCAGTATATTTGCCAAGAAAACTCCAAATGGGGTCCAAAGGGTCAAAAACCACTAAACAACAAGAAGGAGGCATCTAAGAAATTTGTACTCCTGTCTCAGATCCCTAGACTCTCAGGCTAATGACCGTCCATAGTCTGGACAGCAGGCATTGTCTAAGTGATAGAAGGCATTGTCCTCTGGATCACATTGAGGCACTGAGTTACCAGACCTCTGGTTTATGAAAAGGAAGACAACAAAAATGGAAATAGAAGATGCCAAGGAGAAATTTACCCCAGTGCAATCTTGTTCCTACTGTTTCTATTTAGGGATCATACATATTTTACTTTGTAATGAAAAGGCTTAAAAAAAAATCTTAAAACCACTAATGAGAAAGTTGGAAAAATGACAGTAATGGAGGACTTCGATGCTATATAAATGTCGAGGAAGAAATAATGTGTCTGCATAATAGCCCTCATCATACTCTCAGCACAGAGGGAGGTAAAGGAGAAAAGAAGATTGGGATAAGCATGGAGGACTAGGAGGACATACACCCACAGAATATGGAAAATATCCAAGCCAAAAAGGACCCAACATGTCATCTAGTCCAATCTTTCCCATGTTTGGTATGGGAAAAACAAAGCCTAAAAAGGGGAGTGACCTTCCCACAGTCACATAGTCAGAGGAAGAACAAAGATTAGAACCAGTGGTATATGGATCTCCCCTCTTGGGGGTAAAAAAAGGACTCAGTTTTAGTATAATCTGAATTATTAACATTTTAATCATAATTTTTAAGCCTAATCAGTTAATGAAATAAATCAAACCCTGATTTGCTAATGTCTAAGGTATGAATGCTCACCTTAAAAATTTAATCAACAACAGTATAAGCTGGCACTAGGACACCACTAACTAGAACCCAAGTTTCCTGACTCCTTCTATTCAGGATAATGATACAATGGGGAAAGTACTAAATGTGGATTCAGAAGACACAAGTTCAAATCCCATATCTACTACTTACTGTGTGAAGTTGGGCGAGTCACTCTACTCCCTGGCCCACAGCTTTCTCCTCTGTCAAATGAAGCAACAATCCATGAGGTCCCTTCTGACTCTCAATCTTTGGTTCTATTTGCATTATTAAGATTTGGGCAGAACCACAACTATGACAGGGCAAAGAGGGCTTCATCCTAGGGTGATACATTTTAGAGGGCATTATCCTCATTCTGAAGATTAAAAACAATTTATCTCAATAGGGAATAAGAGAAATTAGTTAAAATAGGAAGTTACCAGGTGGTACACTTCCATCCTTTGTTTGCTTCACCCAGGTAAGATATTTCCTGGCCTAGCCCTGACATCAAGCCATAAATTTAGAAATAGAAGGGAACTCAGAGTACCTGGAATCCAGTGCCTCCATTTTGAAGACAAATAAAGTAAGACCAGAAAAATCAAGTGACTTTTTCTGGGTTTCATGGCTAAAAGTTTGACCCCAGGTCTTGCTGACTACAGGCCAGCACCCTTTTTCCTTGGGTCTGTGTTATGCTCCTTCCCCCGATGGCCCACCCAACATCAGCCTCATCGTATTCTTGGGCTTCTCCATCCACCGGTCCTGCTGGCCCAAATCTGAGGTCTCTCTTTCTCCTCTTCTTTTTCCCCATCCCCCAACAAGCACAAGTGACTCTGCTTTGAAAATCCCATTGGAGGCTATTTTTTGTGCTGTTCAATGGAAGCCTATTTTGTGGTTCCTTGCCCAGATTTCAGAATTACTTGTCATAGTTTTGTCTTTGGGTGCAAGTAATAGGCCTACCTGCTCATTTTCCACCTCTTCTCTATTTCTCTGCTACCTTCTTCTCTCTTCTTCCTTCTCTACTTATCTTCATCTTCCTTTCCTCCACTCACGGTCCTCCTTTTTCTCATCCATGCTCCTCTTTGGAAATGCGACTGTCTTTTCAGGAGCCTTTCTTTACCAGGTTTTATATTTTGAGTCAAACCATGCCACATATTGAAGACTTGTAAGCCCGAGAGCTTGTAAGGGAAGCAAGTGGCAACCCTCTAGAGGAGTGCCAGATACTGAGATTTCCAAGTTCAACATGACAGGGAAATGAGAGTTCCAGAAAAGCGACCACACTCTGCACAATGTTCCATGAGAGACAATGTTGTGGATCAAGTAGTGAACTTGAGCCCTGGATTGAAATCTTGCCTCTGACACTTACTAGCAATATGAGCCAAAGAAAGTAAATTAGTCTCTCTGAACTGCAGTTTCCTCATCTGTAAAAACAGGAGCCTTTAAATCCTATCCCTAAGAACTTGTGAAACACAAAACAAATACTTATTTAAAATATTTAGATTATTTAAAAATTTTTAAAAATTAAAATACGAATTTAAAAAATGTTTGAAATGTGAATTTAAAATATATGACTATATAATGCTTTGCAATGATTATATAAAACATTATACAAACATAAAACACTATCAATAATTGTTAGTTCTATTTTAATATATCAAAGATTTGTGATTTAATTGTTGTGGGTAATCCTCTTGTTGACATAAATCACAGCCCCTCTGTGACTTAGCAGTCTCCAAGAGTTTTTGTGAATGAGAAATCCATTACCCTGTAGCAAACAAGGTGATGAACCTGACCAGACTTAGTGAGGATGGACAGGAAGTTGGAGCCAGGTTATGAAGGGAAATCTATAATTTACCCTGCAGGAAATCAGGAGCCACCAAAACTGACTATGTAGGAGAAAGAAAAGGTACTTTGGAAGAGTGACATCAAGTAGAAAAGTCACATGTTGACTTAGAAAACCACAAATTAGTATCATTTTGTTTTATTGAATTTTTATTTATTTTTTAAAAGATTTCCCAATTCCATTTTAATCTGGTTGGGCCCCACTAGGGAGTGTTGTTGGGGCTGGCTGGGTTTTGCCACTTTGCTTTAGAATAATCACTTTGAAAGTTGTTTGGATGATATATTGGAGTGAGTAAAGACTTGAGGCAGGGAAAACAAATAGGAGGCTACTTATAAGAGAGATGAGACGAGAGTCAACGATGGCCTAAACTAGTAGAGAGAAGGAGGTGGATGTGAGAGCTGCCTGTGACAAAGAAGTGAAAATTAAAGATATGTCCCTCAATTTGGGAATGGCTAAACAAATTATGTTTAATGGAATACTATTGTGCAGTAAGAAATGATGAACAAGATGGTTTCAGAAAGAGCTGAAAAGACCTACGTGAACGGATGCAGAGTGAAACAAGCAGAACCAGGAGAACATCATACACAGTAACTGTACTATTGTGGAATGATCAACTGGGATGGATTTAGCTACTCTCAGCAAATCTAGGACAATGTTTAGGGACTTATGACAAATAATGCTATCCACATCTAGAGAGAGAACTGTGGGAGTCAGAATACAGAAAAAAGTACACAACTTTTCACTTGTTTATTTGGATTTTTGGTTTGAGGTTTTGCTTTTATAAGATTATTCACTTACAAAAAGGAACAATATGGAATTATGTTTTGCATGATAATCTATGTATAACCAGATTGAATTGCTTGCCAGCTCCAGGAAGAAGGAGGAAAGGGAGGGAGGGAGACAATTTGGGCTATATACCTTCAGAAAACTTAGGTGGAAATTTGTTATTACATGTAATTGGTAAACAATAAAATTAAATGGAAATAAGACACCAAAAGAGAAAGCAAGAGAGATGCTTGTGAAAGTAAAATCGACAGAACTGGGCAATTGATTTAATAGATAGGGTGAAGGAAGGTATGGAGTCAAGGATGATGTTGAGGTTATCAACCTGAGGGACTGAAAAGACAGTGGTGCCCTTGCCCTTGACAGTAACAGCGATGTTTGGAAGAAAGGTGAGTTGGGATGGAGAGTGGAGAAGGACAGAAATATAATGAGCTTGATTTGGGATGTTTTCTTTGAAGTGACTACAGAGTATCCAGTTTAAAATACCCAAAAAGCAGCTGGTGAAGTAGTTTTTCTTAGGAGAGAGACTAAGGCTGGAGAGAAAGATCTGGTAATCATTTACATAAAGAGGATAGATAATTAAATTCATGGGAGCTGAGAGACAGAGACTAAGAGAGAGAGCGAGAGACAGAGAAGTTGAGAGAAAGATACAGAGATAGGCAGAGGGAAACATAGAGAAAGACAGAGACAGAGACAGGTTACAAATGTTCTTGTGTGCTATAGACCCTTTTGGCAGCCTGATAACATCTTCAGAGAACAATGTTTTTCAGTAATTGAAGGAGATGCTAAATTTTAGTTAAAAACGAGTGAAAATAGGGGGCAGCTGGGTAGCTCAGTGGATTGAGAGCCAGATCTAGAGACAGGAGGTCCTAGGTTCAAATCTGGCCTCAGCCACTTCCCAGCTGGGTGACCCTGGGCAAGTCACTTGACCCCCATTGCCTGCCCTTACCACTCTTCTGCCTTGGAGCCAATACACAGTATTGACTCCAAGACGGAAGGTAAGGGTTTAAAAAAATGAGTGAAAATAAAGATGTAATTTTTTCTCATTCAGGTTCACAGACAACATGAAATTTATCCATGGACCCCAAGTTAAGAACCCTTAAATGGAGCACAAAGAGAAAAAGACCCAGTATAGAACAATGGGGAATACCCACAGATAGGGGGTTCAGGATGGATGAAGACACTGAGACATCAAGAAGCAGTCAGATGGAACCAAAGGAGAGCATTGTCATGAAAATTCAGAGAGATATTGATCCAGGGGGAGAGGGCAGGCTCCCCTTTTCTAGACTCTACATCCCACTTCCCTCAATCATTCCTCATATGAAATGGTCTCAGGCTCATGGCTTCCCATCTTCCTGGTTAATCATCAGGCTGTCAAGGATCCACTGCAGCCCTTCAGTGTTGTCTCCAAAGTCGTCTCCAGGGCTGGGCACCGGACTCTTGCTTGTCCCAGGCAGAGAAGACCAGGATGTCACCTCCCTTGATCTGGACCCTCCATGTCTGTTTGTGTTGCCTAAAATAGTGGTTCATTTCCTCTGAGCTGAGAAAGGCTCATTTGTTAGGCTTGCCAACCACCCTGGATTTGCCAAAAATAGAATCCAATCTTGTGACGCCTCGATTGAGACATTTTCCTCTAGGTTTAATGGTCTCAAGCTATGAAACTGGGGAAGTTGGCAAGGTTATTGTTGGAATAACAGCATGTCTTAAAGGGGAGCAGAGAGAGAATGCTCAGTAGAAGAGGGAGAATAAGCCCTTCTCAGACTATGTCTAAAGTCCCTGGGCACTGTGGGTAGAGGCACAGGCATTGCTTCCCCGGGAGAAGTGTGTTGCAGCAACATTGTGTTCCAGCTGAATTTCTAAATTGGATGCCACTTTTATATTGATGTCCAAATGATTTTAAAGGATGCTTTGTCTGTTTCTGCTAGAATGGTGAGGTCTCCCCAGAGGGCCTAGCTCCCTGCTGTTAGCAGGAGAATCCTGCCTCATTTGCAGATCACCTGCACCTGTTAGTCCTTATCCACCCTCATGCTTAAAATGCTGTTGAAAGCCAGACTAGATAGCCCTGGGAATAACTCTCAGGCCCCAGTTCCGCCATTGTTAACTGACTGATAAAGATCCTAAAAGACTCTTTCCAGGATGCTGGTCTCAATGCCACCCACTCCCTGATCAGAATCATTGGTTTGAGAGCTGAAGGGGACTTGAAAAAACCATTTAGTTCTCATTGAACAGATGAAGAAACTGAGGCCCCAAGATATCAAATGACTTTCCCAGAGACCCACAGCCATGGCAGAACTTAGATTCGAGGCTAAATTTCTCTAGTGCTAAACTAACATATTCCTTAGTCCTTGTTCTCCAGGAGATTATCTTCTAATTGGACCCACTCCTCTCTTCAGATCCAGTTCTCTTAAAGTGTTCAGGGCTTGAACCCTTATTGCCACTTCCAGTTTCTTAGAATTTGGGACTTCCTTTGAAATTCTACTCAAACACCAACTTCTACATGATGCTTTTCCTGATCCCCTCAGCTGCTAATTCCCCGCACAATTTACCATGCATTTATTTTGTTTATGTGTCATCTCTACTCGTCTAACAATTATAACTGCTGCTGGACCCAGCGAGCTGAGGTTACTGCACCCTGGTTCTGTCTCAGCTGTGACCCATGTATATGGTACCTGGGTTTAGTCCTGGGGAAGCCTGGCATCCTATGAGAGGACTTGGACTCCTTTGCTCATTCTCTTTAGCTTTTTATATACTCATCCCATGGGCCCAGGAAAAGAATTACGTATAGCTTAAGCTTAGCCCCTGCTGTGGCCCTCTCCAATGGAAGGAGAAGAAGGGTACTTAGTGTATAATATAAATCAGGTCCGGGGCCTGGTATTGATTTCCTACATAAAGAAAAGTTTAACACAAAAGGTTCTTTTTTAAAAAAACATTTTTTAAAACCCTCACCTTCCAGCTTAGAATCAATACTGGGTATTGGTTCTAAGGCAGAAGAGTGGTAAGGGCTAGGCAATGGCGGTTAAGTGACTTGCCCAGGGTCACACAGCTAGGAAGTGTCTGTGCCAGATTTGAACCCAGGACCTTCTATCTCTGTGCCTGACTCTCAATCCACTGAGCCACCCAGCTGCCCCCTCAAAAGGCTCTTAGAAGAGTGCATTAACAAAGACTTAAAACAAGCTTCAAGGGGTAGTAACTAACCACTGTTATATTCCCTCAGGAGGCTGAGATTCAAATGTTGGAATATGAATCAATTTGCTACTGTTTTTTTGTTTTGTTTTGTTTTTAAAGTTTTCAAAATACTTTATTTTTTTTTATTTTGAATATTTCCCATAGTTACACATTTCATGTTCTTTCCCTCTCCCCCAAAACCCCCTAACTCCCTTAGCCAACGCACAATTCCACTGGGTTTTATATGTATCATTGATCAAGACCTAATTCCATATTATTGATAGTTGGACTAGAATTATCGTTTAATGTCTACATCCCCAATAATATCCCCATCAGCCCATGTGTTCAAGCTGTTGTTTTTATTCTGTGTTTCTCCTCCCACAGTTCTTCCTCTGAGTGTGGCTAGTTTTCTTTCTCATAAGTCCCTCAGCCTTGCTCTGGATCCTTGCATTGCTACTAGTAGAGAAGTCCATTACATTCGATTTTACCACAGTATATCAGTCTCTGTGTACAATGTTCTCCTGGTTCTGCTCCTTTCGCTCTGCATCAATTCCGGGAGGTCTTTCCAGTTCACATGGAATTCCTCCACTTCATTATTCCTTTGAGCACAATAGTATTCCATCACCAACAGATACCACAATTTATTCAGCCATTCCCCAATCGAAGGACATTCTCTCATTTTTCAATTTTTTTTGCCACCACAAAGAGCGCAGCTCTAAATATTTTTTACAAGTCTTTTTCCTTATGATCTCTTTGGGGTATAATCCAAGCAGTGCTACGGCTGGATCAAAAGACTGATAACTTTTTAAAGCCCTTTGGGCATAGTTCCAAATTGCCATCCAGAATGGTTGGATCAGTCCACAACTCTACCAGCAATGCATTAATGTCCCAGGTTTGCCATATCCCCTCCAACATTCATTACTCTCCCCACTATCATTTTAGCCAATCTTCTAGGTGTGAGGTGATACCTCAGAGTTGTTTTGATTTGCATTTTTCTAATTATTAGAGATTTAGAACACTTTTTTATGTGCTTATTGATAGTTTTGATTTCTTTAACTGAAAATTGCCTATTCATGTCCCTTGCCCATTTATCAATTGGGGGGTGGCTTAATTTTTTTGTACAATTGATTTAGCTCCTTGAACATTTGAGTAATTAGACCTTTGTCTGAGTTTTTTGTTATAAAGATATTTTCCCAATTTTTTGCTTCCCTTCTAATTTTGGTAGCATTGGTTTTGTCTGTACAAAAACTTTTTAGTTTAATGTAGTCAAAATTATTTATTTTACATTTTGTGATTTTTTCCTAACTCTTGCTTGGTTTTAAAATCTTTCCCTTCCCATAGATCTGACAAGTATACTATTCTGTGCTCACCCAATTTACCTATAGTTTCCTTCTTTATATTCAAGTCATTCACCCATTCTGAATTTATCTTGGCGTAGGGTGTGAGATGTTGATCTAGGTCCAATCTCTCCCATATTGTTTTCCAATTTTCCCAGCAGTTTTTGTCAAATAGTGGGTTTTTGTCCCAAGAGCTATGTTCTTTGGGTTTATCAAAGACTGTCTTACTGAGGTCGCTTACCCCTAGTCTATTCCACTGATCCTCCCTTCTGTCTCTTCGACAGTACCATATTGTTTTGATGACCACTGCTTTATGGTACAGTTTAAGATCTGGTACTGCTAGGCCACCTTCCTTCATATTTTTTTTCATTATTTCCCTTGATATTCGTGGTCTTTTGTTCTTCCAAATGAATTTTGTTATAGTTTTTTTCTAATTCAGTAAAAAAAGTTTTTTGGTAGTTTGATAGGTATGACACTAAATAGGTAAATTAATTTGGGTAGGATGGTCATTTTTATTGGTAGCTCATCCTACCCATGAGCACTCAATATTTTTCCAATTGTTTAGATCTAGTTTTAATTGTTTGGAAAGGGTTTCATAGTTGTTTTCGTATAATTCCTGTATTTGTCTTGGCAGATAGATTCCTAAGTATTTTATATTGTCTAGGGTGATTTTAAATGGAATTTCTCTTTCTAACTCTTGCTGCTGAGAAGTGTTGGAAATATATAGAAATGCTGATGATTTATGTGGGTTTATTTTGTATCCTGCAACTTTGCTAAAGTTGTTGATTATTTCCACTAACTTCTTAGTTGATTCTCTAGGATTTTTTAAGTAGACCATCATATCATCTGCAAAGAGTAATAGCTTAGTCTCCTCATTGCCTATTTTTAATACCTTCAATTTCTTTTTCTTTTTCTTCTCTAATTGCTACTGCTAGTGTTTCCAGTACAATGATAAATAATGGAGGTGACTATGTGCATCCTTGTTTCACGCCTGATCTTATTGGGAAGGCTTCTAATTTATCTCCATTGCAGACGATCAATTTGCTACTGTTGAAAGAGATGTTGTTCCACTTCTTCACCACTATAGAATCATTGTCCCTCTCAAAGTAGATGTCTCATGGCAAGTCATGGCAGAGTTTTGACCTTGACCATCTTCTCCAGGGGCAGAAATCTCCCTGCCTCCAGTTACGTCTGGCCAAAGGATTTTGGACTTGTGAGGTTGCTGCTGAGATTAAATGTGTCCATCTCAGAATTGCTCTTCAGTCACCTGTTTAATACAAAGCAGAAGATGGCAACTCAGCTAAAGCAAACAAGGCACCTACTCCATCTGTCATATGGGAATAGTCACTACAAGCGCCATCCAGATTGCCTTCTCCCTTTACTTCTCCAGGGATAGACTAGTGCTGATACAATCTACTATTAGGCAGAGATGAGACAACTGAGGGCAGAGAGCATCCTTCCCCCCTCCCCTTTAAAATATTTTCTTCTGTCTTAGTATTAATTCTTTTTTGTCCATTTGCTTGTTTTTCTTAGTCTCGATTCTAAGGCAGAAGAGCCATAAGAGCTAAGCAATTTAAGGTTAAGTAACTTGCCTAGGATCACACAGCTAGGAAGTGTTTGAGGTCTCATTTGAACCCAGGTCCTCCCAAATCCAGGCTTGGTTCTCCATTGAGCCATCTAGCTGTCCCTCAGGTAACTCCCTTTTAAAGATCTATTGAGGGGGCAGCTAGGTGGTTCAGTGGTTTGAAAGCTAGGTTCAGAGATGGAAGGAACTGGGTTCAAATTTGGCCTCAGACACTTCCTAGCTGTGTGACCCTGGGCTAGCCACTTAGCCTCCATTGTCTAGCCCTTACCTTTCTTCTGCCTTGGAACCAATACACAGAACTGATTCTAAGGCAAAAGGTAAGGATTAAAAAAAAAAAAAAAAGATTTCTTGAATCCTTTGCCCTTCCTTCTCAGTAGCCAATAAGGTGATTGCTTCATCCTCTCAGCAGCCCTAAATCCTGGATGCAGCCAGCAACTTGAACATGCAAAGCCCCCCAGAGTACACATAATCGGCTGGTAGCAGGAAGGGCAGCTTGGCATATGCCTCGTAATTATTAAAGACAGATTGATTCCCTCCAAAGAAAGTAGCACCTTCAGGAAGGAGACAGCTTCATTTTTGTCTTTGGATCCTCACAATTCTTGGCGCATAGTAGACACTTAATAAGTACTTGATGATTGAGTGCAGCAATAGCTCCGAGAGTTTCCACCATCTTCTTTCAGAATCTGCACCGATTAGGGAGTGCAGACTCCTTAAAGACGACCTTCCTGTAATAATGAACGCCAGCATTTAGACAGTGCTGCAAAGGTTGCAAAGCACTCTACATGTTAGCTCATTTAATATGTAACTTTTGCATATACCATTTCTAGTGCTCTGGCCTCAAAGTATTATCAACTCCTCCATTTCTGTAATGTTTTTCTTTTTTGGCTTTCTTTGGATCTCCCGTGTTTAGCATTGTGCCTGGTAGATGGTTATTCCAAAAATCTTTATTAAGTACCTGCTATGTATCAAGCACGGTGATGAAGGCTAGGGATAGAAACACAAAAAGGCAGACGTCCCTGCCCTCAAGGAGTTTACAATCTCAACATCGAAGACAACGCACAAATGAAAATAAGTTTCTGGGAATTGGGACATGTTGGAGAAGTCCAAAGGAGAGCAGCCAGATGGGAATTAAAGAGTTAGATGTCCAGAGCACCTTCCTTAAATGGAGATTTTGGGAGGAGCTCATCACTCTGCTCCCTGGTCAGAGAGTCAGGGAATACTGTGGGTACCTGTTGAGGTGGGAGGAGTGAGGCTAATGCAGTCTCCTAGGACAGTGATAGTGAATCTTTTAGAGACTAAGTACAGAGCAACTTCCCCCCCCCCACTGAGTGCCAAGCACACCCTGCTTCCCCACCTTAGCCCACCCAGGGGAGGGAGGAAGTGCTCCCATTAAGCTGCTGGGTGGAGGGGTGGGAGAAGTGAGGAATATATTCAGCAGGTGTAGAGAGGGGGAGGGAGTAGCCCAAGTGCTCTGCTCCCCTCCAGCTCTGCCACCTGTGAGTTGTCCATCTTCCTCCCTGTGGGCTCCCATTGGCTGCCGGGCAGAGGGGTGGGGGATGTGAAAAAAATGTCATCAGGCAGGGAGGAGAGAGGGAGGGGAGTAGCTCCACCTGAACCCCTCTGCCTTTCTAGTAATAAACTCTGGGTGTGGAGGGAGGTGACCACATGCTCACAGAGAGTGCTCTGCATACCTTAGGCACCTGTGCTATAGGGTTGCCATCTCTGTCCTAGGATGATGAAATTCCTAATGATAAGGTTAGTAGTAGCAGGCACTTAATAAATGCTTATTGGCTGATTATAAACATATTTACATGACAGCCATTGGTTCAAGGTTCTTTGTTAACATCTTCTTCCTTCCTTCCTCCCTCCCTCCTTCCTTCCCTTCCTCTTTCTTCTTTCCTTCCTTCCTTCCTTCCTTCCTTCCTTCCTTCCTTC
>NW_025344101.1:0-3713 GCF_016433145.1 Gracilinanus agilis
TGCCTCAACCCATGTATTCAAGTAGCTGTTTTTCTTCTGTGTTTCCACTCCTGCAGTTCTTCCTCTGAATGTGGGTAGCTTTCTTTTCCATAAATCCCTCAGAACTGTCCTGGGTCCTTGCATTGCTGCTAGTACAGAAGTCCATTACATTCTATTTTACCACAGTGTATTGGTCTCTGTGTACAATGTTCTTCTGGCTCTACTCCTTTTGCTCTGCATCAATTCCTGGAGGTCTTTCCAGTTTACATGGAATTCCACCAGTTTATTATTCCTTTGAGCACAATAGTATTCCATCACCAGCATATACCACAATTTGTTCAGCCATTCCCCAACTGAAAGACATACCCTCGTTTTCGAGTTTTTTGCCACCAAAAAAAGTGCGGCTATAAATATATATTTTTTTTTAATTTTAAACATTTATTAATATTCATTTTTAACATGGTTATATGATTCATGCTCCCACTTTCCCCTTCACCCCTGGAACTTCCCCCACCCATGGCCGACACACATTTCCACTGGTTTTGTCATGTGTCCTTGATCAAGACCTATTTCCAAATTGTTGGTAATTGCATTGGTGTGGTAGTTTCGAGTCTACATTCTCAATCATGTCCACCACAACCCATGCGTTCAAGCAGCTGTTTTTCTTAAATGTTTCCTCTCCTGAAGTCCTTCCTCTGAATGTGGGTAGCGTTCTTTACCATAAATCCCTCAGAATTATCCTGTGTCATTGCATTGCTGCTGGTACAGAGGTCCATTACATTCAATTTTACCATAGTATATCAGTCTCTGTGTACAGTGTTCTTCTGGCTCTGCTCCTTTCACTCTGCATTAGTTCCTGGAGGTCTTTCCAGTTCACCTGGAACTTCTCCAGTTTGTTATTCCTTTTAGCAAAATAGTATTCCATCACAAGCATATACCATAATTTGTTCAGCCATTCCCCAATTGAAGGGCATGCCCTCCTTTTCCAGTTTTTTGCCACCACAAAAAGCTCAGCTATAAATATTTTCATACAAGTCTGTTTATCTATGATCTCTTTTGGGTACAAACCCAACAATGGTATGGCTGGATCAAAGGGCAGGCATTCTTTTATAGCCCTTTGAGCATAGTTCCATATTGCCAGCCAGAATGGTTGGATCAGCTCACAGCTCCACCAGCAATGCATTAATGTCCCAATTTTGCCACATCCCCTCCAATATTCATTACTCTACCCTTCTTTCATTTTAGCCAATCTGCTAGGTGTGAGGTGATACCTCAGAGTTCTTTTGATTTGCATTTCTCTAATTATTAGAGATTTAGAACACTTTCTCATGTGCTTATTGATACTTTTGATTTTTTTACCTGAAAATTGCTGATTCATGTCTCTTGCCCATTTATCAATTGGGGAATGGCTTGATTTTTTTTATACAATTGATTTAACTCCTTGTATATTTGAGTAATTAGACCCCATCAGAGTTTTTCGTTATAAAGATTTTTTACCAAGTTGTTGTTTCCCTTCTGATTTTGACTACATTGTTTTTGTTTATACAAAAGCTTTTTAGTTTAATATGATCAAAACCATTTAATTTACATTTTGTAATTTTCTCTAACTCTTTCTTGGTTTTAAAATCTTTCCTTTACCAGAGATCTGACAGGTATACTATTTTGTGTTCACTTAACTTATTTATAGTTTCCATCTTTATATTAAAGTCATTCACCCATTCTCAATTTATCTTGGTGTAGGGTATGAGATGTTGATCTAAACCTAATCTCTCCCATATTGTTTTCCAATTTTCCCAGCAGTTTTTGTCAAATAGTGGATTCATGTCCCAAAAGTTGGGGTCTTTGGGTTTATCGTGTACTGTCTTGCTTATGTCATTTACCCCAAGTCTATTACACTGATCCTCCCCTCTCTCTCTTAGCCAGTACCATATTGTTTTGATGACTGTTGCTTTATAGTATAGTTTAATATCTGGTACTGCTAGGCCCCCTTCCTTTACATTTTTTTTTCATTTTTTCCCTTCATATTCTTGATCTTTTGTTATTCCAAATAAAATATGTTATAGTTTTTTCTAATTCAGTAAAGAAAATTTTTGGTAGTTTAATAGGTAAATTAATTTGGGTGGAATAGTCATTTTTATTATGTTAGCTCGTCCTACCCATGAGCAATCAAAGGCTTTCCAATTGTTTAGATCCAGTTGTACGTGTTTGGAAAGTGTTTTGTAGTTGTTTTCGTATACTTGCTGTGTTTGTTTTGGTAGATAGATTCCTAAGTATTTTATATTGTCTAGGGTAATTTTAAATGGTGTTTCTCTTTCTACCTCTTGCTCCTCTAATGTGTTGGAAATGTACAGAAATGCTGATGATTTATATGCATTTATTTTGTATCCTGCATCTTTGCTAAAGTTGTTGATTATTTCTAAAAGCTTCTTATTTGATTCTCTAGGATTTTTTAAGTATACCATTATATTTTCTGCAAAGAGTGATAGCTTAGTATCCACATTGCCTATTTTGATACCTTCAATTTCTTTTTCTTTTCTAATTGCTACTGCTAGTGTTTCTAGCACTATGTTGAATAATAGAGGTGATAATGGACATTCTTGTTTCACACCTGATCTTATTGGGAAGGCTTCTAATTTATCCCCATTGCATATAATGCTTTTTGATGGTTTTAGGTATATACTGTTTATTATTTTTAGGAAAGGTCTTTCTATTCCTATACTTTTCAGTGTTTTCAATAGGAATGGGTGCTGTATTTTGTCAAAGGCTTTTTCAGCATCTATTGAGATAATCATGTGATTTTTGTTTGATAGACTGTTGATATGGTCAATTATGTGGATGGTTTTCCTAATGTTGAACCATCCTCGCATTCCTGGTATAAATCCCACCTGATCATGGTGGATGATCTTCTTAATTACATGCTCGAGTCTCTTTGCTAGTATTCTATTTAAGATTTTTGCACCTATGTTCATTAGGGAGATTGGTCTGTAGTTTTCTTTCTCTGTTTTTGATCCCCCTGGCTTTGGAATCAGTACCATATTTGTGTCATAAAAGGAATTTGGAAGGACTCCTTCTTTGCTTAACATATCTCATAATTTGTATAGTATTGAGATTAGTTGCTCTTTGAATATCTGATAGAATTCTCTTTTGAATCCATCAGGCCTTGGTGACTTTTACTTAGGGAGTTCTTTGATGGCTTGTTCAATTTCTTTTTCTGATATAGGATTATTTAGGTATTCTATTTTTTCTGCTGTCAATCTAGACAGTTTATATTTTTGTATATATTCATCCATATCTCCTAAATTGTTATATTTATTGCCATATAATTGGGCGAAATAGTTTTTAATGATTGCCTTAATTTCCCCTTCATTAGAAGTGAGGTCTCTCTTTTCATCTTTGATACTGTCAATTTGGTTTTCTTCTTTCCTTTTTTTATTAGATTGACCAGTACTTTGTCTATTTTATCTGTTTTTTCAAAGTACCTGCTTCTAGTCTTATTTATTAATTCCATAGTTCTTTTACTTTTGATTTTATTGATTTCTCCCTTGATTTTTAGTATTTCTAATTTAATTTTCATCTGGGGATTTTTGATTTGCTCTCTTTCTAATTTTTTGAGTTGCATGCCCAATTGACTAATCTCTGCCCTCCCTAATTTGTTAATATATGCACTCAAGGATATAAATTTCCCCCTGAGTACTGCCTTGGTTGTATCCCACAGAGTTTGGTAGGATGTCTCA
>NW_025344102.1:0-6928 GCF_016433145.1 Gracilinanus agilis
TTGTAAATAAACTACCATAAAAGTCATTCTGACTTGAGTCTTTCATTTGGAATTGAATAATCAATTCCTGGTGACCCTACTCTTAAGTAATTTAGTACAACCATAATTTTACCCTAAACATTACTGAGCACCTAATTAGGTATTCTGCTATAAAAATAAGGTGACATGGACTTTTCCCTCAAATATTTCACAATCAAGCAAAAAGAAAGAAGACATAAAAAAATACAAAAGAGTGTGGTAGTGTATAAAAAATATTAAATGCTTCAAAGAGCATTACAGCTTAACATTTTACAACAGGCAAAACTAAAACATCAAAGTAAACTGGCTTACTCTTAATTTACACAGCACCTCCTGTAATAAAACCTATTACCCAAATTTCTAGTCCAGAGCTCTTTCCTTAAATAATTCGAGTACTGATTGGACAGAGTGAAAATGAGTGTCTAGGGCAGAAAAGATAATATACTCCCCTGAATCATTATAATAAGATAAACATGAGAATTAGCTCCTCTGAATTCATGGAAGGGTGTATTAGTATAAATAATAGGAAAAAGTAAAATTCCTGAACATTTACTTTCTATACAACTTCTTTTGGTATTTGTTCAAATACTATGCTGTTTTCTCATTTTAAACATTTCAAATGTGCACAGCTTATTTTTACCAACAAGACTTTCCCCAACTTGAAGAGCAGGTCTGTCTCCTACTTTTTAAACCCCTTGCGATGACTTTGCATAGTGTTGTGTGTGTGTGTACACGTTTACACACACACACACACACACACACACACAGTAGGCATCGGTTCAATAATTTACACAGGGTATTGTCTTTCAGAATGCTGTTCATATTTATTTTCTATATTGTAAGTCAGATTTTTTTTTTTCAAAAGTAAGCAGCAAGAGAAAATGGGCTCTTGCAATGTTGACCACAGTGTGTTGTTATAACAACAACTACCCAAACATTTTTAATTGAGAAAGTTTCTCCAAGCTTTGGTCCCCTAAGATTAACCCAGTTCTCCAGCTCATCAAAACCCAGGAGATACTTCTAAGTAAAATATTGATAGCACAGCTTATAAAAACAATGGCCTGTAAAGTTTAAATGTTTTCCGTATCTGGTTTTATTATTTTTAAATTATAGTTTTAAGTATTTCCATTAAGCAATTCATATAATTTTCAATACTCAAGTCATACTTGTTAAACTTGGCTTATCCAAAACTTAAGCTTTTAATTATTATAAACATGAAGCTTAAAAAGATATCTGGATGAATTCCTAACAGTTCCAAAAAGGGAAGAACAATGTCAATAAGAGTTTCCCTTTCATATACTCTTACAGTTTTTAAAAAGCATTTCCATCTAGGCCCACTGCTTATCATAGGATCAAAGATCTAGTGCTTTAAGAAACTATAGAGGCATCCAGACCAACTTACTCATTCTATAAATGAGAAAACCAAACCTGAATAAATTACTTGCCAGAGATCACACGAATATGCATCAGAGATAGGATTTGAACCCAGGTCTACTGACACCAGGGCCAGTGTTCTTTCTGGTATTTGTCTTTTCAAAACTAATTTTTTTGTTGTTTGTATTCCCATGAATTAAGGCACTGAGTAAGTAGCAACATATTTTGCTATTTGCTACTGTATAAGTTCACAAAATCCACAATTTAAATTTTTATTTGAGAAAAATTTCAGGAAAAAAAGTTTGCTGACTCCCTGAATCCAGAAAATGAACTGTTTGGAGAAAGATGCCTGCAGAAACCTACACTGCATCAGATGATCCAGAATGAACTTTGAGGTGTAATCAATTGAACTAAAGGGGGTTAAACACACTTATTTTGAATGTAAATTTTTATGCCAAAGGGAACTGCCCCCTTATTGGCTTTTTGTCAATGTGCCTAGCAAACACTGGTTTTGTTCTCTCTCTCCTATTTCCCTCTTATCTCTAACTATTGTAGTTTCCTCTTAGAAGGTGCAATATTGTATGTACCTGTAGTTAGAAGATTTTTAGGGGTATAAGATGATTATGTCAAATGCTCCATTGGGGATTGTGAAATAACTCTCTCCTCACCTACTTTTAAATTTAATCATGTATACACCCTATTTAATGCCTAAGTGGAAGAGGTCCACAGCCCATGTGGTAAAGTGGGTGACAACTCAGAAACAACTAACTTCCCCCTGGGCAGTCCTAAGCAAAGTTATAGACAAAAATTGATCTCCATAAAGTGGAGGAAGGGACAAGAAGTAACGTGGAAAAAGCATTATAAAAACTCTCAACTTCCTGTCCAAACTAACTCTTTTTCCTTTGAACTTGGCCTTGGAAGAGCTCTGGCTTGGGGACCTTGGCTTGGACTGCTTCTGGTAAGATTGCTCTTGGATTTTCCCTTTGGACTACAACATGGGTGAGTTAAAAAGGTTGATTCCTTTCCTGGCTTCTGGAGAGATTAGTTTCCAGAGAGGCCTCCTGTCTTGGGGAGGCCATGTGGTTATTCACTCCTAGGTCCTCCAGCTAAATGGCCCTCTGACTGAGGGCCCTCGGGTGGAGAGCTAATTAGCCCAGCCTGAGTTGAGCCAGGCACCAGAGAAACATTAGGGTGATAAACTAGAATGCTTACTCTACACTCTTTCACATTTCTCTACTTTACTCTATTTTGTAAATAAAGCTGCTAAATAAAAAGTCATTTTGACTTGAGTTATAATATCGGCAACTATATTCTCTTATATTTAGTCCAACCTTAATTTTTAACCCTTACACTACATTTTAAAAATCAAGTCACCTAGTAAATGCCTACTGTACCTAGAATACCATACTAGACCATGGAAAAACTGAAATCAAAATGCAGCCCTTGCCCTGGAAAACTCTAAAATGGTAGCTACAATCATTCAACATTTGTGAGAATGTACTATCTAATTTTTTAATCGGTGTTCTCTAAGAAATTGTGAAAAATTGAAGCAAAAATGACACCCATGTGAAAAGACTCTTCTCATCAAAAACAACTGTGTTTATAAAGCACTATAAGACTGTCAACATGGAATCTAGAAACCCCCAAACTTAGAGCTTCCTATGAAGTCTGATAACCAGCCAGTTTAGTTAGCTTGAAACTGAAGACATCAAGTTTGACCTTGTCACATGAGTTTCCCACTGAGGGAAAAACCTAACTTCACAAATTCAGATTAACAACAGACTTTAAATTTAGGTGGAGCTGGCAAATCCCATCAGGTGTTAAGTACCCTTTTTGTACCAATGGTTTCTCCCCTTAGGCCAAAGTCCTTCACCAAATTAGCCCAGCCCTAGGATGGATTGTTCCCTTTGGTGTCCCTTGCAAAGCATCAACCTCTCACTGATAATCCCATGTAGGGCTTCTCATTTTCTTTGTAGCCAATAGTAAAGTCAATCAACTATTCTCTCCCATCCTCAGTCCCCAGTTCCCCATAAAGGGTATATAAACTTCCCAATTTTCATGGCTCTTCAGAATTGTCCCATCTAGCACGGTTGGCATTCCCAGGAGTCAGTGACCAGAGCAACCAGAGCCTCTGGACTCTGTGTGGAGGCCTAAGAGGAAAGTACTGAACCCCTCTCCTTAATTAAAAAGTGTTTTTTTCTGACTATTTAATAGGTCTGTGTTTTTTTCAGTTTAACAAGACTAAGACTTAGGACAGCTAGGTGGCTCAGTGGATAGAGTCAAGCCTGGAGGCAGAAAGTCCTGGGTTCAAATTTGACCTTCCTAGATGTGTGAACCTGAGCTGGTCACTTAACTTCAATTTCCTAGCCCCTACCAATTCAGGAACTGAGTACAATTCTAAGAGAGAAGGTAAGGGTTTTGTTTTTTTTTTTTTTAAGACTATGATGATTTAATTTATTAAGTTATCAAATAAGTGAATTTGTTAAATGTTATACATTCAAAGTAAACACACTGTCATTAAGTATGGGACTTTTAGTTTTGAAAAAATAAATATATATAAACCTTTCTTTTAGTTGAAGAAATTTATTTTCAGAACATGATTTTAAAACTCCCTTATAGTTAAGTTAGCCCTAAAAATAATCTACATTCCTCCTATAAAAGAGATGACACAATAGCTTTCACAATCTTAAGACTGCTTATGTCGATTAGGGATAAAATATTTAATTAATAAACAGAAAAAAAGGCAGATAAGACAGAGCTCTCTTACGATGTCTAAATTTCAAGAACTGAGTATACTCTAATAAATTCCTATAGGAGGTGGAAGTTATAGGTAGAAAATTTATTTAATAATATACTTTTGTAGGGGAATTATATTGTTACAATAAAAGTACTATTAGTTTGACTAATTATTCAGTAGTGAAACAGGATGGGGCAGCTTGGTGGTACCCAACAGATAGACCACTGGACCTAGAATCGGGGGAAGACACAAGTTCAGATATTCCCTCTCTGTGTGATCTTAGGGCCTAAGACTTAGGCAAATCACTTAGTAGCTGTTTGCCTCAGTTTCCACATCTATAAATGGGGATAATAATTACCCTTACCTCCCAAAGTTGTTGTGAGGATCAAATAAGATAATAATTATAAAGCACTTTGCAAAATGTCTCGGCACATGGTGAGCACTATCTAAATTTTAACTTATTATTCATTTTGCATTACTCAATAACCCAACAATATAGCTGATCATACTTAAAATAATGAACTAAGTATAAGTACTGTTATAGGAAAAGAGGAAGCCTTATAAGACATGACTACAAGGCATTCCTGCACAATTCTATAGAAAATTAATTTATTACCATGTTTGTTTTTACATACAAATGCCAAAATGGGATATTCTTAATGGGCTATAAAAAAAAGTTCCTTGTTAAGAGAACGATTCTACCCTGACATTTTATATATTCCCAAAAGTCACACAATTTTTATCTCTTCACTATCTTTTGTGTGAGGGGAGAAACACTTTGCATTACTTTATTAAAAACATATTTTTAAGTTTATAATTCATTGAGATGCACTAAAATACACAAAGGAACTCTCTTTTGGGGCTGGGTTAGCAAATAGGAAGCAAGAGAGAAAAAGAAGCTGAAAATTCATTACTTCCCCAACTGAAAGATGAGAACTATAGAAAATCCAGTTTGCAGAAACAGACGAGTGCTTGGCTGGTTGAGTCTGACCAAACTGTTACCTATTTTCCAGCTGATACTTTTGTAGGGACCACGTAAGGCACCTGACATCTTTAATAATACAGACAGGTGGTCGGGGAAGGAAATGGTACTTGCTTATCAAGGAAGACATTCGTGGAGTAGATAATATTCCAAAGAAAAGACCGCAATTTTCTGTTTCCAGTACCAATTTCCCTTCATGATACCTTCCTCAGTTGAATCTCCCCTTTTTTGTGTAATGCACTTGACACCTTTAACAATACACAAACAGGTGGGTGGGGGAAGGGTGCGCAGCAAAAAAGGAACCTGAGCTGTATACATTCAGGCAGTGGATAATGTGGCCACTTTTAAATTTCTTTTCTTCTGCTAATACCTTTCCTCAGATGATAATCTCCTATTTATCCTGGGCTAAGTAATTCACTAGGCTACTTTAATGATGCACTGGGCAGGTAGTCAGGGAGGAAAAGGGTGATTTGGAAGGAAGGTACCTAGTAGTGTACTAAATTCAGAAGGCCACTTTCAATTTCCTTTCCGAATCTCCCTCCATGCTAATAGCTTCCCTCATCTGATAATCTCCCTATTTATCTTGTATCTATCTTGTTTGTACATAGTGGTTTGGCTTTTGTTTCCCTCAAGAGATCTAGAGCCCCTAGAAAAAAGGGACTGGGTTTGGGTTTTGGGTTTGGTTTGGGTTTTTTTGTTTTGTTTTGCCTTTCTCTGCCCTGAAGACAGCTTAAGACGCATAGCAAAGAGCTATTAAATAATGGGTTTTTTTTTTCTTTTTTGTGGACCAGGGCATACATAGCTATGAATTTGTGGACAGTCTAGGATACTTTAAAAAAGAGTCCCCGATCATTATGGCATGTATCCAGCATCCAGTCCTCCCCAAAATACCAGGCAAGGAGAGTGAGCTCCACAGCCCAACATCCAAAACCTCCTGCAAGGGAAGGGAGCCTAAGGGCCCAGAAGGGCTGGAGGAGGAGGGGAAGGAAGGAGGCGGCTGCTGCTGCCAATGAGGGCAGGTAAGCCCTGGGCCGCGGCTGCGATGACCAGGACTGAGGTGCAGGATGAAAGAAGGCGAGAGTTTACCTTTTCCCGCTTATCCCAGCTGTACTGCTTCTGTGGCTGCTGCTCCACCGCTTCCTCTGCCGCCGGCTGCTGCTGCTGCTGCTGCTGCTCCTTCTCGGGCTTCCGCTTCTTGGAGAAGAAGCAGCCCATGGTGCTGGTCCGTGGGCTAGCCGCCCGCTGCGCCCCACCCTCGCTGGCCCCTTGCACCCGCGCCCCCTCCTCCCGCGCGCGACACGGACACGTGAGGAACCCCGACAAGGCTAGCAGTAAACCACCCTCCTTCCCGGAGGCTCCAGACTGCTCCGCTTGCCCAAGCTGGAGCTCCCCAGAGTTGGTTGGCAACTCCGTGGCGCAGCCGCTCCGCCCCTCTCCTCCCTTCCCGGCCCTTCTTCCGCACCCCTCCCACCCCAATCAACCCACCCACACCCACCCCCCTCGCGCACCCTGGGAACCCCCGGTCGCGCCGCGGCTGCCTAGCTCGCTCACGGCTGCCGTACCCCTCTCGCTTCGCTCTCTATCATTCTGGGGCTCTGCGGTCTCCCTGACTACCGCTCGCCACCAATGGCCGCTCCGCTCTAGGTGGGCCAACCGGAGTCCCGCGAAGCGGCTCAGAATCCGCCCCCTAGTGACGTCAGAGAGCCCGGGAGAGCCAATGATCCTCAGAACTTCCCTGCCGGGCGTTCGATAAGCATTCTATCCACCCCCAACTCTCCCATCCCAGGCCCCCGACCCGGGGGAATTCCTTAGAGCCC
>NW_025344103.1:0-6888 GCF_016433145.1 Gracilinanus agilis
TCTCCCTCTCCCTCTCCCTCTCCCTTTCCTCTCCTCTCCTCTCCTCTCTTCTCTTCTCTTTTTTTCTCTCTGCCTCTCTATCTCAGTTTCTCTGTGCCTCTCTCTCTTCTCTCTCTCATTTCCTAAGTCCTTAGCAACTCCATAGAGATAGAGATGGGAGCAGAGGTCCTGAGCTAAATAACATCTGTTCATGGATCATTAACAATACATTATTGAGCACCGTGCAGAACACAAGCAAAAGGATAGCAAAGAAAGATCTTTTTAAAAAAAATGAAATGAAAATGTAACTATTCTAAGCTTTTAACTTCTGTGTATATTATAGGATAGCTACTTACTCTATGTGGAGTAAGAAAGACTTGAGTTCAGATCCTCCTTTGGTACTTTCTATTTGTGTCATAACAGGCAGGTAATTTGTATTCTCTGAGCCCAAGTTCCTCATTTATGTTTAAT
Source organism: Gracilinanus agilis (assembly GCF_016433145.1). Taxonomy (NCBI): domain Eukaryota; kingdom Metazoa; phylum Chordata; class Mammalia; order Didelphimorphia; family Didelphidae; genus Gracilinanus; species Gracilinanus agilis. The sequence goes on from NW_025344103.1 coordinate 451, forward strand.
ATTTGCATGTGAGTTGTTTAAATATATAGACATGGTTCCTAGATGGTATGGTACATCCATATATTCTGCTAAGTTATTTCCCAAGTAATAGGCACCACTTAATTTTCAATTCTCCCTCACTTAAAGATATGCTACAAATATTTTTATGTATATGAGACCTTTTCATCTCTTTAAAAAACATTTTTGGGATTTAGGCTTAGTCGTGGTGTCCCTGGATCAAAGGATATAAACAGTTTAGTCACTTTTGGCAGTGGATAGTTTGACAAAGCCAATTGTTAAATTTTCAATGTGGGCATTTACCTCTCAGAAATTAGAAAAATATTACAAAGCAAGAAGAAATTAAAGTCCAGAGAGGAGAAGTAAAGTGTCCAAAGCTTTATAGCTAGTAAGCAGCAGAGTCACGAACCAACCCCAGATCTTCTGACACCAGATCCAGTGAGGTTTCCATGATATTCCATTATATATCATTTTCTGTGACTTGGTTATTAGAAGACCCATCTAACACAACACCATCTCTTAATTGCTTACTCATCTTTGGCTTCCATGAGTCCCTGGTCACTCGGTCCCAACACGTAAGATATTTGAGAAGGGATCTCTAAATATATGAATGTGGTTCATGGCTATCATTGATAGATATTTGACCTGTGGACCACTTTAGACCCTTTCCACCAAATTTAGATTACCCAAAAGACTATCACAAATAATAAATAGTGAGGCAAACCCATTTATCCAAGCAAAGCAGAAATCAGAGATTGTTCTACGGGTTAAAATACACAAAAGAATATACAAGAGTAAATCAACTCTTTAACTGGGAGTAAGCTAAGATCTCAACCTAAACCAAGAGATACCTTCTGAATACTATCTAGAATTGCATACCCTGGGGGTCAAGAAACATTATGGGGTCAACTCTCCTATGTGTCCATGGTTCTGAAAACTCTAGCCAGATGTTTCTCAGCTGCCACCCTGGGGGTCCTTTTTCCACATGTGTCTTGGAAGTCTCTGCACAAATTAAATTAGGTCCTTTATAGAAAGTACTCAGCTTTGTTCTCTATTATCTCAGTCAATCAAAACTAACTTCTCTGTCCATTTACTCAACACTGGGCTATCCCTGTGCAAAACCACTGTAGGCTGGATTGGAAACAGGGTTATATATACACGATCTCATTTGATCTTCACACAACTCTGTGAGGGAGATGGTAGTATGAGCTCCATTTTACATATTGAGAAAATGAGATTCAGGGACCTGCCAAGATGACATAACTAGGAAGTGTTTGCAGAGGGAGTGGAACCCAAGTCTTCCAGTGTCTTAGCCACTATCGTCATGTTCCCATGGAAATCCCTGCCTTTGAAGCTTTCTCTTTCTTGTGAAATAAGTAGTCAAGAAGTTTGCAGTTTGTCTTAGAGGGCAAGAATGTTCACAATGATAAGTGTTCTTGGAGTGTTTTTCAGTCAGCTTGTCCTCTAGAGAATCAATGATAAATTTGCTTTGCTCAAGAAACTAGCCCCAGCTTGTTAGCATGTCGGTTGCATGTGTGGCAGGTTTCTGATTTTGCCCCTTCTTTCACTGCTGCCCCCCTGCCCAAGTGGTTCACTGTTACAGATTGAATGTGCTGCCTCCCCCAGTTAAAATGAAATCAACCATCTTTTGAGCCCCTCTCTGGACTAGTGCAGGAAAAAGCACAAGATAGGTGTATGGGGCTCAATGTCTGGCACTTAGTAGGCATTTAATAAATATTTATTGAATCCCATTGTCCATTTTCCACCCCGGGGGGGACCAGCTGTTTCAGTAACCAATTGGAAATAGCCCTTTCTTGGCAGTCTAGGCTTGAAATTAAGCAGTTATCAGAAAGCAAGAGTAGCCACTCAACTCAGAACACACAGTTATTTAAATAAGTCACTCAATCTCTCCCTCTGTTTAATGGACAGCTTTACATAGTACTCAGATCTCCATAGTGATATGACCCAGCCCTGCATATACAAAGAGATTCTCATCCTACTTTTTAGACTGTGGTAGAAACCAAGGATCAAATCTACCTGGCTTTAGAACTAACTTGCTTTGGGATTCTGAGCAAATCACTTAATTTCTCAGGCTTCTATTTCCTCATCTGTAGAAAGGGAATAATAATATTTGCACTACCTCCTTCACATTATTGTAGGGAGGAAATCACTTTGTAAGACCTTAAAGCTCTCTGAGGATATGAGTGGTTGTTATTATCCACTTAAAAAAAGTATCTCAAAGTCACCAGTTTTTCCCAACTGCTCCAGATGTAGAAGAGAATTTATTCTGGGAGTTTAAATTCTTCCTCCTCTTTGCTACCATTATCATAATTATCATCACCATCATTATTATGATTTTTATGTAAATACTATTGGCCGACTCTAACATTAGTCCATTGTGAAGTTAGAAATCTCACTACTTTCATTCAATTAGTTTGTTCGCTGGGTCCTATTTATTTTTCCAAGAGCTTCTCTTTCTCTCCTCCTGTTCTCATATCACTCAGACATCTTCCAATCCTAACTCCTCCTTCATCTCTTTCTCCTGTGAAAAGATCATTCTTCTTGCCAAGGTAACCCCCCTCTATAAGTCCTCTTTATCCTATCCCCTCCTTTATCAATCTCTCCCTGTCTATTGATTCCTTTTCTGCTACCTACAAACATACATCCACATCTCCCACATCCTTAAAAACCCAAACTGAATTTTTTTTCAGTCAGTTCTGATAAGTGTTCTTGGAGTGTTTTTCAGTCAGCTTGTCCTCTAGAGAATCAATGATAAATTTGCTTTGCCCAAGAAACTAGCCCCAGCTTGTTAGCATTTGCCTTTTTTTGGGCAGAGATACCAAAGTGGTTTGCCATTTCCTTTTCCAGCTCATTTTACAGATGAAGAAACTGAGGCAAATAGGGTTATACAAATTGCTCAGGACCACAGAGCTAACAAATGTCTAATGCTAGATTTGAACTCAGGAAGATGAGTCTTCCTAATATCAAGTCTGGCACTACATCTGCTATACCACCTACCTGCCCCCAAACAAACTTTATTTAGTTTGATTAGCCATGCTAATTATTATTATATTTCTCATCCCTTAATGAACTTCTTGAGAAATATATATATATATATATATATATATATATATATATGAATTAGATGCCTCTTCTTCCCTTCTGAAATCTGACTTTTGACTTTATCATTCAACTGCTCTCTCCAAATATATCAATAATCTCTTAATTGCCAAATCAAGTGGTTTTTTTCCCTAACCTACATCCTTCTCAATCTTTCTGTAATCTTTGACACTGTGGATCACCTTCTCTTGGATACATCTTCTCTCCAGGTTTTCCTGACATTGCTTTTGACTAGTTTTCCTCCTACCCATCTGACTGCTCCTGCTAGAATTTCATTCATGTTACATACTCAGAATACAGATTCAGGAAAGTATAGAGTACCAGAGTTTTAGTACAAGGAAACAGGTAGCTTACAACTAGAGAGTAGAGTGAGCCAACTTTTTTTGAGGGGAGAGGATATAAATGAAGTAGAGAGGATGGTGGGAACAAGTCCACTGGAACTCCTCCACTAGTTGTCAAGGGTGTTTTAGAGCTGATTCTCGATGAAATATGAGTTGGACTAGATGGCCTATGAGTTTTCTTCCAACTTTGTGATTCAGTGATATTCTGATACAGTGGAAAGAAGGAATTGGAGACAAAGGTTTGTGTCCTTACTTTTCTATCTATGTATAAGACCTGGGAGGAAATCAGTTCCCTCACCATAGATTCATTTTTCTGTTCTGTAAAATAATGAGGTTAAATTAGATAATCTCTAAGGTTGGTCCAGCTCCAAAGCCTATCATCTATCCAGTGATTCCCAAAGTGGGTGCCACTGCCTCCTGGTGGGTGCCGCAGCAATCCAGGAGAGCGGTGATGGCCACAGGTGCATTTATCTTTCCTATTAATTGCTATTAAAATTTAAAAAATAATTTCCAGGGGGCTAAGTAATATTTTTTTTCTGGAAAGGGGACAGAAGGCCAAAAAAGTTTGGGAACCACTGACCTATACCTCAGTCTAGTGATATCCAGTGTTCATGACAAAGATCCTGATGAAGGGATAAGGCTTTGTCCTCAAAGAGAGAATAAGTTCATTGAAATTCAAGTCAGCAAACACTTATTAAGTTCCTCTTATATATAAGACACAGTGATCAGTGCCAGTGATATAAAGACAAAAATAATCAATTCTTATCCTTAAGGAACTTACTTTTTACTGGATGCTACAATACGAACATAGGTAAATAAAGGAATATATATGTATATATTTATGTTATATATATAGATGTTAAATATAAATATGTATATTTAACATTTTTAACATAAAATCTATTACATTGTACCTGTGGAGTTAAGAACAGGCACTGAAATATTTTGAAAAGGTTAACTATTATTGTGGTAGTGGAACCCCAAATCCTAATGGCACACAATAATTTTATATAGTTACATTTTCTCTCCCAACTTTAGGCAGAGGGAAAAGAGGCAACTAGTGAGGGAGATTAAAATATAGATAAAGCACTCGAAATATGTCATGCAGAGACTAGGACTCTACATTGGCTAAATATATTATTTAACTGTGAGTGAGCCCAGAATTGTAGAATGGACCAGTGATCTCAGAACAGAAATAGCTAGTCTTCGTACTTCATAAAAGAAGGTGAAAATGGTCCAGTAGAAAATGTATGAAATTCAGTGAGAGGATCTGGGTTTAAATCCTGACTCTATCAACCATTTTATATAACCTCTATTTCCTTCATTTTAAAATAAGAGGGTTAGACTAGACCTTTAAAGTCTCTTGCATCTCTAAATCCATAATCCTATTAAGAGTTATGCTGATATTTCTAGTTGGTTCTGTGGTGTTCCATTTAATCTTATCTCTGAATTTAATCTCATTCCTAAAATATTGGGTATGATGTTCACAAATATGGGAGAAAGAAGTAAGAATAAATCATTATTATATCCTATCCTGTGTTTATCTGTCACTAACTTGCTATGTGATCTTGGAGGTGTGAATTTCTCTGAGTCTTGGTTTCCTCATATGTAAAATATTCATTTAAATTATGTTGCAAACTTCCTTTTCATCTTCTTGCTCTCTTGCTTGACACAGTGTCCTCCTGGTAGCTTCAAGAATTAATCATCTGAGTAAACTGAATTTTAGAATCTAGAAGTCATTTCAGCTAGTTCCCTATATCAATGTAGGTCAGAAATTCCCAAACTTTCTTGGTTCATGTACCCTTAGTGTCTGAATAATTGTTTTATGGGGCCCCTAGGACAAAAGAAATAATTAGCAGTCATGAACCGATGCAGAGTGAAGTGAACAGAACCAGGAGAACATTGTACCGAGGAACAGCAATTTTATATGATGAATGATTGTGAATGATTTACCTGTTTTTAGCAATATGGTGATTCAAGAGAATCCACAAGGACTTCAACATGCTTGGCTTCTCAGGGAAAGGGAAAGGCAGGATGAAAGGGCAGAGGACAATTTGCCTTGCGAAAAAAAAAAAATTAAATACAAAAAAAGAACTCTCAGTTCCATCTGTTAAGTAGTTTGATCCAAAAAACTTAGTTTTATGTCCTGTCAGCTTAGTAGCCATTTAAAAAATTAATACCTTGAGTGGATCATAGACGGTGAATAAATGTACTCTTCTGACTATAACCTTAACCATTGAAGGATCACTACTGATTGCACACAGACAAGAATACTGTGTTTAAGAGGAGGGAAATTGGCCTTTGTGGGGCTTTGGAGGGGAGACATTTTAGATAACCTTTATAATACTTAAATAAATTTTTGGCTGATACTGGAAAAAATTAATACACATAAATTGAAAAAACCCTAATATTTTATTTCATTCTTTAAAAAAACACAACCACAATCGCTTACTAATGCAATGTTTGCACTTGTGGACACTGCACAATTTCTCAAACTTTGGAATCAGATTAGATACTGTCACCCTCATTTCTTGTTCTGGGGTGATTTTTAGAATACCATTTGCTTTCTATCACAGCAACTTTGGAAAATCCAACTCCTCAATGATATAAAAAACATTCCAAACCAGAAAGGTTGAGAAGCCCCAAAATATGAGTAAAGAAAAACATATCTGAAACATTTGAGAACATCATCTGTAGGAATATAGACTAATTTAAAATTGGAACTATGAACTGGCTAGCACTGGGGCCAATATGTAGTTTTCTTGAAAACTTAAAATGTCCTTTGAATATTTGATGAATAGTGGATTCTCAATAGATATTTATTAATTTATCAATTGGGGCAGATGCATAAAGTGCTGGCCCTACAGTCAGGAAGACATCTTTCTGAGTTTAAATCTGACCTTAGACTCTTCCTAGCTGTGGGACCCTGGGCAAGTCATTTAGTCCTGTTTGCCTCAGTTCCATATATATATATATATAT
>NW_025344104.1:0-2966 GCF_016433145.1 Gracilinanus agilis
CATATATATTTATATATATATATACACACATACATATGTGGATATATATATATTTCAGCCTTAACTCAAAGTTTCTGTTCTCTTTTCTGTGAAAGTGTTTTTTAAAATCATGGGTCCTTTGTTATCACTTAGATAATTATATTTGCCAGAGTAGCTAAGTCTTTCAAAGGTAATCCTTGTTACAACATTGTTTTTGGTGTGTACAATAGTTTCCTTATTCTTCCACTTCACTTTTCATAAGTTAATGCATTTCTCTCATCTTTTCTTATACAAAAGTACCATTCCATCACAATCATATACCACAAATTGTTCAACTCATAAATCAATTAATGGATATCCCTTCCATATTAATTTATTTGCTACTACCTAAAGAACTTTATAACTGGTATTTTAATGAAAGAAACCATTTTACTCTTCTGTTCTCTACTATCTCAAATAAGAAAAGGGAAGGCTTAAGGGACTAAGGAAACAGGACACTATCAAAGAAATCTATCATTGTCTTAACAAGAAGTTACAGTACTTCTGTCAGTCTTGTAAAATTGGCATTAAATTCTTTCTATTGAAAGTCACTCATTCATCAAAGGAACAATTTGGATTGATTATGAAAACTTGGAAATGTTCACTTCATGATGTCAAAATATTTACAAATCAACTGAGATCAGAAGAAATTATATTTTTTTCCTCCAAGAAACAAATGATACAGCAATTGAGGTCTTGAAAAAGTCTCTATCTTTTACATTATAATGCTATCCATTATCATAATCAAACAATTGGAAATTATAATCCTAAGGTCAATATTTGCAAGGTAGTATCTTTCCAAAAGCTTTAACAACTTCTAACATTTTCCATGCTTGTCTATTTGATTCTCATCCTTCCCACCTTCTCAGATATTTATAAATAAAACTAATGGAAGAATATTCCAAAGTGAAAAACTGTCCTTTAGCCTGATATAGATAGCCTTTTGCTAAAGTCCTATATCCTTCTGACTGAATAAAAGTGAGAACTTTACAAACTTATGAAATCTGATTTAGTTGCTTAGTTTAAAATGCTCACAACTCCCTATGATTCTCAAATCCAACCACAAAATATACACTTCATTATTCTCCAATTACTAAATAGTAATTACAAAAGTTTTAATATTTTTGCCACTAAATTATTTTTAGCCCTTTTACTATTTGGGGGTTCTTTTTCCTCATATGTAAAAAAAACAAACAAGCAAAAAAAACACCCCAAGCCCCTCTAATTAAACTTAACATTATTTACATACTTACCATGTGGAAGATATAATTGCTTCTAGTTGCACAAACTGCCAAATTACCAAAATTCCTATGTTAAATAATGATAAAAACTAGGGAATCAGATTGTTAAATTATATAATTATAGAAAACCTAATTTTAAAGAGATATTAGAGATTTTCTAGTTCAATTTCATTTCATATATGAGAAAAATGAGGCTTTTCAAAAAAAGAAACCAGAGTCAGAGGTGGATAGTAAGTCTTTCATCAGTGTAACTTTGGTCAAATCACAATCTATGGCCCATTTTCCTTCATCTATCAATAAGAGATATGGATCAGATGAATTGCATATGACTGATAATTCAACAAATTAAAAAATTAAATTTTTTAGTGCAAAAATATAACTTGCAATGATTATCATGTGTATCTTTAATATTTTGGAGTTATGCTGATCCCTTTCATCTGGTGGCTGAAGGAGGTTGCAGAGCAGAAGACGCCTTAGTTTAGTCTTAAATTGAAAGCCCCTGAAACTTAAATACAGAGGAATACATTCTAGATATGGGGTGAGTATGAAAGTAGAGATGGAACAGATTCATGTAGTGAGTAGTATTGCAATTTTTTAAATTTTTAAATTTTTTTTTATTTTAAACCCTTAACTTCTGTGTATTGACTTATAGGTGGAAGAGTGGTAAGGGTAGGCAATGGGGGTCAAGTGACTTGCCCAGGGTCACATAGCTGGGAAGTATCTGAGGCTGGATTTGAACCTAGGACCTCCAGTCTCTAGGCATGGCTCTCAATCCACTGAGCTACCCAGCTGTCCCCCAGTAGTATTGCAATTTGACTGGAATATAGTCTATGAAGAAGGGAAACATGATATAATTCTTTTTTTTAACATTTATTAATATTCATTTTTAACATGGTTACATGATTTATGCTCCACCTTTCCCCTTCAACCCCCCCCCGCACCCCTCCCCCACCCTTGGCCGATGCGCGTTTCCACTAGTTTTGTCATGTGTCCTTGAACAAGACCAATTTCCAAATTGTTGGTAGTTGCATTGGTGTGGTAGTTTCGAGTCTACACCCTCAGTCATGTCCACCCCGACCCATGTGTTCAAGCAGTTGTTTTTCTTATATGTTTCCTCTCCTGCAGTCTTTCCTCTGAATGTGGGTAGCATCTTTACCATAAATCCCTCAGAATTGTCCTGGGTCATTGCATTGCTGCTGGTACAGAGGTCCATTACATTCAATTTTACCACAGTATATCAGTCTCTGTGTATAGAGTTCTTCTGGCTCTGCTCCTTTCGCTCTGCATCAGTTCCCGGAGGTCTCCCCAGTTCGCCTGGAACTTCTCCAGTTTATTATTCCTTTTAGCACAATAGTATTCCATCACCCGCATATACCACAGTTTGTTCAGCCATTCCCCAATTGAAGAACATTCCCTCCTTTTCCAATTTGTTGCCACCACAAAAAGCCCAGCTATGAATATTTTTGTACAAGTCTGTTTATCTATGATCTCTTTGGGGTACAAACCCAACAATGGTATGGCTGGATCAAAGGGCAGGCATTCTTTTATAGCCCTTTGAGCGTGATTCCAAATTGCCAGCCAGAATGGCTGGATCAGTTCACAGCTCCACCAGCAATGCATTAATGTCCCAATTTTGCCACATCCCCTCCAACATTCATTGCTCTCCCCTTATTTCATTTTAGCCAATCTGCTAGGTGTGAGGTGATA
>NW_025344105.1:0-6401 GCF_016433145.1 Gracilinanus agilis
GAAGGAAGGAAGGAAGGAAGGAAGGAAGGAAGGAAGGAAAGAAGTGACCAAGGTCACTATCTCAGTTTCTTTTTAGTTGAAACACATTGATTCAAGAATAAAATTAACAGAGCTATCATATTGTATATAAATTGGTCTTGTATACTGATCTATATACTCTAGATGACAGAGACTAAGGGAAAAGGAGTTATATGAAGTAAAATTCAAAAATAGATTATAGCCAGATTGTGAAGGGCTTTAAGGGCAAGACTGTGAGGGATTGATTGATATTTTATCCTAGAAGTAATATACTTAAACTATTGCATTACTTCATTGTTGAGTGAATATATAATACTTATAATTTCTGCTACATAAATTTGGCAATGTTTCATTAAACATTCATATTTCAAAATTCATATCTCTAAAATAAATTATTTTGAAGATTTACTTAAATTCACTTCAGTTATTAAATCACTCTTGTATTCAATAATCAGTCCATAAATTTCAACACTCCCCCATCCTTTTATCAGAGAGGTATGTCCAGCTCCACTTTTCTTAAATTTAACTTCTATTAATTTTAGTATTATTTCACTTAAATAATCATATCATGAATGAGAAGAGCAAAAAAGAGAAAAGACATGCAATTTGCACTGGTTTCCATATTCTAATTCCTATAAATTCCTATTTTTATCCATAAATTTTCAATGCAAGTAGTTATATGGTTACAAAATAATATTTACTATATCTTATTATTAAAATATTCATTTAAATCATTTATGAACCTACTAAGCACAAATTACTAGTGGATTAAATTAGATCCAAAGATAATTAAAGTGTGGCCTCTGCCTCATTATATATGTATATTTATGGATTTATAAGTTGACAAATTTTCTCTACATATATTTTCATATGTAGGCCAATATATGCATATAATATATACATCTATGCATATATAGTGTGTATATATTCCTCATAATTTATCTTTTGCCTATCCAGTGAAAAAAGTGAGAGAATCCTGACATAAAATTATAATTTAGTGATGAAGAACTTGAAGACTTAGAAACATTTAAATTTCTGATACAGGTAAATGATCACACTGGTAGCCATAGATACTAAAGAAAAAAACTTAAAGTAAGCAAATTTTCTCTCTCTCTTTTCTCAATCCCTATTCTTGATAACCATAAAACAACTTCATAATACCTCAAGCAGCCTAAAGAGTTAAGAATGCTAGTTTTAGATTTAGGATACTTTGGTTCAAAGTCCTCCATCTAATGTTCAAAACCCACACAAATCAAGTTAAGTCATTCTACCCTCTGTTTCCATCTTTAAAGAGAATAATAAAAATACTAAAACTACCTATCTTACTTGACTTTGAATAGCGTAAAATTCTAAAAAGATTGATATTATCTTTCTACAACATACACAATGAATTCAAATATATAAATGGAGAGAATAAACATTTTAAAATGCTGTGAAATTATAATGACCAAGAGCTCAGTCTTCAGGAAAATAAGTATTCTCTTCACTTCTTTCTAGAGATTGGGGTTGGGGGAGGAATTGATTATATATACCTTCAACAGAATAATAGAGTGTGTTTATTCAGAGCTTCAAGGTTTGCAAAGTGCTAAGGACATATGTTATACCATTTGTCCTTCACAAAATCCCGAGAGGTACGTGATATTTTCATTGTCATCTCCATTTTGGAGATTAGGAAACTGAGGTGAAAAGAGGTTATATAACTTTCCCAGGGTCACTGAATTAGTAAATAAGTGAGATAGTATTTGAACTCAGTTCTTCCTCATTCTATAACATATACTTTATCCACTAGCCACCTAGTTGCCTAAAGACAGTTTATCTATGAGTAAATTTTACTTTAATTTTTCCTCCTTTATTCTTTGCTATATGGTATAATTCTCTCAGAAAGGAAAGAGGATATATACTGTTATTGAATTATTCTCATCTTGTCTGATTCTTTGTGATCCCATTTGGGGTTTTATTGGTCAAGATACTGGGGTTTGCCATTTCCTTCTCCAGCTCATTTTGGATGTGAAGAAACTGAGGCCAACAGAGTTAAATGTCTTGATCAGTAAGTGTCTGAGGCCAGATTTGAACTTAAGAACAAGAGATTTCCAGACTTCTGACCTAGCACTCTAACCATTGCAACTTGATGCCAAGAAAGTAAACATACATGCATGTATACAAGAAAGTATACATACACACACATAAATATCAGTATTATTTTATTAAAGTATCACTGTCCATAAAAAGTTAATAAAATAAATGAAAATAAAGACAGTAAATATCAATCAGTACATATAAGGGAGTTCAAGACTGTAAAGATAAAAATTATAAAGAATTGTGACCGGAGAAGAATCATTATTATTTAGTATAGTCATTGATTTGGTTTCTCATTCCTCATTTTCACATGTTATTTCCCAAGTATCACTCACTTTTATAAATGCATAAAATGTGGTCACTAAGGCAAAATTATTTCTTTATCTTTTCAATAAAATTATAGAAAACATAGATCATTTCCTGTATAGAAAAAAATGTTTTTTAACTCCCTTGTTAAATTGATGAGACTTAAAAGAATATATTAATAATTTTAAAGGTTATATAATTTAACCAAAACGTAAGCAAGCTTCTCTATGCAATCAATCGATGTTTATTAAGCATTTGATGTTGTCATACACCATGTAAAATGCTGGGAATACAAAAGGCAAAAGACAATCTCTGCCCTAAAATCTAATGGGGAAGACAATATGTGAACACTTATATACAAAGCAAGCTATGAACAGATGGGAGACAACAGAATTAAATGATTTGAGGAAAGGCTTCATGTAAAAGGTTGGACTTTATTTGTCTTAGAAGAAGTAAGTAATCAATAGGCATTGTTAGGGAGAGAGAACATTCCAGGAATAGGAGTCAATCAGAGAAAATGCCCAGAGTAGAGAATAATAGTATCTTTTTTGTGGAAGATCCAAGAGGACAGTGTCACTTTATTAAAGAATACATATCAAGGAGTAAATTGTATTAAACCTAGAAAGGTAGGAGGAGTTATACAATCTCTCCAAACTAGATCATTTTACTGAGGAGAATGAGTATGTAGCCAGTAATAGAAAGGGTGGCCAAGGAGGCTGTGCCATTTGGAGGGATCTAGATTTCAATAATAGCTAATAGATGGAAGCATGAAAGAGGGAAGATTAGTAAATTAAAGGAATTTTGCTACCCATGCAACATGCATCCCAAGAGGCAATGTGGAAAGGCTAGGAACTATTCGTTTGAAACTCCAGGGTTGAAAGGAATGATGAACTAGAGGAATTCCATGTGAACTGGAAAGACCTCCAGGAACTGATGCAGAGTGAAAGGAGCAGAACTAGGAGAATGTTGTACACAAAGACTGATACACTGTGGTACAATCGAATGTAACAGACCTTTCTACTAGTAGCAATGCAATGATCCAGGACAATCCAGAGGAATTTATGAGAAAGAATGCCATCCATATTTAGAGAAAGAATTTTGGGAGCAGAAATGCAAAAGAAAAACATATAATCGATCACATGGTTTAATGGGGTTATTAGGATTTTGACTTTAAAAGATCACTCTATTGCAAATATGAATAATATGGAAATAGGTTTTGAACAATGATACATGTATAACCCAGTGGAATGGCTTGTCAGCTCTGGGAGGAGGTCGGGAAGAGGGGTAGGAAAAATCATGAATCATGAAACTGTGGGAACATATTCTTAATTAATTTGAAAAAAGAAACTCTAGGGTAAAGAAATTCAGGGAAATGGGATTGTGGAATCAGGTGATAAAATTAATGTATTTTGGAAGATCATTTACAGGGGCTCAATATCACTGGGATATTGAGCATATGAGTAGGTGTAAAAGTTTTCATCACTAAGTCAAGGGCACTATTGTTTCCAACAAAAGGTGGAGATCAAATTTGAGTCAAGGGTAGTATTAAATGGGAGGGGCAAGTTGCAGGGTAAGATTAGAAGCACTTTCACTAATCCTTTTCCATCTGAAGGGTGAAGATTAGGCAGAAAAAGGACCCAGAAGAAGATGGAAACCAAATGTGCATAGCAGAATGTAGTTTCATTCCTCATCAACTTTTCTCTTTTTCTTCCCTCAGAGTACATAAGGGATTAAAAAGGCCTGAAATCAAAGGAGATGTTGCTACTTTTGTACCACTGATTCTTTACATCTCATTTCTGAGACTAGGGTGGCAGTAGAAAGAAGAAATAGCGTAGGGTTGGCTGAAGTGGAAATTGTTGCTGGTGGGCAGGGTACAGCCTTTCAGGACTGATAGAAAATGCCTGGCCTCAGCCCTTGCTGCCTTCTCTTAGAGTCCATGCTATTCAGTAGCAGATACAGGAAACAAGGCAAAAAATCACTTCAGCTCTTGTCCCTTCTTAGCTGAGAAGGCAACAATAAGAACGTGTACACTTCCTACAAAGGGGAAAATCCTTTGGAGTAGATAGAAGACACCAAACCATGTCCCCTGCCTCCAGACTTGGGCTTTCAAATTTATATTTCTTCATTGTTGGCAAACTCACTACCTACTGGGAAAACCCATTTGACTTTTGGACAACACAGAGTGTTTCATTATATCAAGGAAAAACCAGTGTCTCTGCAATTTCCACAGAGTGCTCCTGTTTTTGCTTACTGTGACCAAAGAAATCAAAAACTCTGACAGGGGTCTAATTACTCAAATATACAAGGAGTTAAAGCAATTGTATAAAAAATCAAGCCATTCCCCAATTGATAAATGGGCAAGAGACATGAATAGGCAATTTTCAGGTAAAGAAATCAAAAGTATCAATAAGCACAGGAGAAAGTGTTCCAAATCTCTAATAATTAGAGAAATGCAAATCAAAACAGCTCTGAGGTATCACCTCACACCTAGCAGATTGGCTAAAATGAAAGAAGGGGAGAGTAATGAATGTTGGAGGGGATGTGCCAAAATTGGGACATTAATGCATTGCTGGTGGAGCTGTGAACTGATCCAGCCATTCTGGCTGGCATTTTGGAATCATGCTCAAAGAGCTATAAAAGAATGCCTGCCCTTTGATCCAGCCATACCATTGCTGGGTTTGTACCCCAAAGAGATCATAGATAAACAGACTTGTATGAAAATATTTATAGCTGCGCTTTTTGTGGTGGCAACAAACTGGAAAAGGAGGGTATGTCCTTCATTTGGGGAATGGCTGAACAAACTGTGTTATATGCAGGTGATGGAATACTATTGTGCTAAAAGGAATAATAAACTGGAGGAGTTCCAGGCGAACTGGAGAGACCTCCGTGAACTGATGCAGAGCGAAAGGAGCAGAGCCAGATGAACATTGTACACAGAGACTGATATACTATGGTAAAATTGAATGTAATGGACCTCTGTACCAGCAGCAATACAATGACCCAGGACAATTCCGAGGGATTTATGGTAAAGATGCTACCCACATTCAGAGGAAGGACTGCAGGAGAGGAAACATATAAGAAAAACAACTGCTTGAACGCATGGGTCGGGGTGGACATGATTGAGGGTGTGGACTCGAAAGTACCACACCAATGCAACTACCAACAATTTGGAAATTGGTCTTGATCAAGGACACATGACAAAACTAGTGGAAATGTGCATCGGCCATGGGTGGGGGGAGTGTGGGGGGCGAAGGGAAAAGGAGGAGCATGAATCATGTAACCATGTTAAAAATGAATATTAATAAATGTTTGAAAAAAAAGTTTTCTCTTTCCCTTGTGTGGGATAAAGGGTGGGCAGGGCACACCCAGAACTTGGGGGGGGAGGGGCATGACACTGGGTCTGGTGGGTAGGGTTGGGTCAGGGCCCAGCACTCTGTCCCTAAAATGTTTGCTATCACTTATATAAGGGTTTTGAAAAAGACAAATATCACTGAATACATCTAACTATACTCTCTTCCAAATGAAATCTCTTACTCTAAAGTATCTCTCTAATTTATCAAGGTAGTAAATTTGTTTTAAAAAACATAAAGATAGTGTAATATGACTGAATTTTTAAAATTCTATGCTAGCTTGTAATGGTCATCAACTCTTTTTTTTTAATTGTGCAAGAAAACCTAAACTTTCCCAAAACTATCCATATATTTTCTGAGAAGATTAGGCCACATAAACACTATGGATATTCTTGAGAAATGGAAACTTATTGACTCTTACAATGTGAATAAAAGGGAATATTTCGAACAGCTTTCTATTTCCTTGCTTTACATTTAAGTACAAGTAATTTATAGCTCTAAACATAAATTTCCAAATGTACAAAAATGATGATAAACAGAATTCTAAAGTAAGAAATGAAGAGAGAGACAGGGAAGGGAAGGAAAGGAAAGGGATGGGAGAGATAGAAAGGAGGAAAGAAAGAAAGAAAGAAAGAAAGAAAGAAAGAAAGA
>NW_025344106.1:0-7356 GCF_016433145.1 Gracilinanus agilis
TATTCACTATTATAGTAATTAGAAGAATTATTCATAGGGAGAGGTTGGAATACTAAATGATCTAAGGTGATATGTGGGTGGGAAAGAGGGAGGTGAATAGTAGGGGACATCAAGAGAAACTTGAATGAATAAGAAAAATAGGATATACTATAAAACCAAAGAGGGCATGGGAAGGGGAAGGGATGAATACTATTATAAGAAGGAGAGGAGGAGAGCATTAAGAGGTAAGAGTTAAACCTTACTCTCAGTGTAATTAACCCTGAGAGGGAAGAGTAGCTTTATCCATTGGGATATAAAACTCTATCCAATCCTACTAAGAAAGTCAGAAGGGAAAAAACCAAGGGGAGCAGGGGAGTGGGGAACTCATAAAAGGGAGGGGAGAAGAAGGGGGAGGGAATTCATTAGGCCTTAAAAATAGAGGGGAATAATAAGGGAGGGGGTAGAAAGGGTAGTAAATAAAGGGAGGGGACAAGGGTTACTGGCATAAAGCAAACCACTGGTTTAAAAGGAAATAGTGTAAGAAGAAGGGGTAGAACTAGGAGAGGATACAAAATGTTGGTGAATACACAACTGATAATTATAACTCTGATTGTGAATGGGATGAACTCACCCATAAAAAGGAAGCAAATAGCAGAGTGGATTAGAAACCAAAACCCTACCATATGTTGTCTAAAAGAAACACATATGAAGCAGGCAGACATACACAGGTTTAAGGTCCAGGGCTTGAGCAAAATCCTTTGGGCATCAAATGAGAAAAAGAAGGCAGGAGTGGCAATTATGATTTCTGACAAAGCCAAAATAAAAATAGATATGATTAAAAAAAGACAGGGAAGGTCATTACATCCTGGTTAAAGGGAGTATAGAAAATGAGGAAATAACATTGCTCAATATCTATGCATCAAATGGCAGAGCAACCAGATTCATAAAGGAGAAACTGGCAGAATTCAAGAAGGAAATAGATAGTAAAATCATACTAGTGGGAGATCTAAATATCCCTCTTTCAGATCTAGATAAATCAAACCAAAAAATAAATAAGAAAAAGGTAAGAGGTGAATGAAGTCCTAGAAAAATTAGATTTAATAGATATGTGGAGAAAAATTAATAGGAACAAAAAGGAATACATCTTCCTTTCAGCTGCACATGGTACATTCACAAAGATCGACCATGTAATAGGGCATAGAAACATTGAAAAACAAATGCAAAAGAGCAGAAATAATAAATGTAACCTTCTCAGACCATGATGCAATAAAAATAATAATTAGTAAGGGTACCTGGACAGGCAAATCAAAAACTAAATGGAAATTAAATAATATGATTCTCCAAAACCAGCTAGTCAAAGAAGAAATCATAGAAACAATCAACAATTTCATTGAAGAGAATGACAATGATGAGACATCCTACCAAACTCTGTTGGATGAAGCCAAGGCAGTACTCAGGGGAAAATTTATATCCTTGAGTGCATATATTAACAAATTAGAGAGGGCAGAGATTAATGAATTGGGCATGCAACTTAAAAAATTAGAAAGCGAGCAAATTAAAAATCCCCAGATGAAAACTAAATTAGAAATACTAAAAATCAAGGGAGAATTTAATAAAATTGAAAGTAAAAGAACTATTGAATTAATAAATAAGACTAGAAGCTGGTATTTTGAAAAAACAGATAAAATAGACAAAGTACTGGTCAATCTAATAAATAAAAGGAAAGAAGAAAACCAAATTGACAGTATCAAAGATGAAAAGGGAGACCTCACGTCTAATGAAGGGGAAATTAAGGCAATCATTAAAAACTAATTTGCCCAATTATATGGCAACAAATATAGCAATCTAGAAGATATGGATGAATATTTACAAAAATACAAATTGCCTAGATTAACAGCAGAAGAAATAGAATACCTAAATAATCCCATATCAGAAAAAGAAATTGAACAAGCCATCAAAGAACTCCCTAAGAAAAAAAATCGCCAGAGCCCGATGTATTCACAAGTGAATTCTATCAGACATTCAAAGGGCAACTAATCCCAGTACTATACAAATTATTTGATATAATAAGCAAAGAAGGAGTCCTACCAAATTCCTTTTATGACACAAATATGGTACTGATTCCAGAGCCAGGGAGATCAAAAACAGATAAGAAAACTACAGACCAATCTCCTTAATGAACATAGATGCAAAAATTTAAAATAGAATACTAGCAAAGAGACTCCAGCAAGTGGTCAAGAGGATCATCCACCATGATCAGGTGGGATTTATACCAGGAATGCAAGGATGGTTCAACATTAGGAAAACCATCCACATAACTGACCATATCAACAATCTAATAAACAAAAATCACATGATTATCTCAATAGATGCTGAGAAAGGCTTTGACAAAATACAGCACCCATTTCTATTGAAAACCCTGGAAAGTATAGGAATAGAAGGACGTTTCCTAAAAATAATAAAAAGTATATACCTAAAACCATCAACAAGCATCATATGCAATGGGGATAAATTAGAAGCCTTCCCAATAAGACCAGGAGTGAAACAAGGATGCCCATTATCTCCTCTATTATTTAACATTGTACTAGAAACACTAGCAGTAGCAATTAGAGAAGAAAAAGAAATTGAAGGTATCAAAATAGGCAATGAGGAGACTAAGCTATCATTCTTTGCAGATGATACGATGGTCTACTTAAAAAATCCTAGAGAATCAACTAAGAAGCTTGTAAAAATGATCAACAACTTTAGCAAAGTTTCAGGATACAAAATAAATGCACATACATCATCAGCATTTCTATATATTTCCAATATATCATAGAAGCAAGAGGGAGAAAGAGAAACACCATTTAAAATCACCCTAGACAATATAAAATACATAGGCATCTATCTACCAAAACAAACACAGGAATTATACGAAAACAACTACAATACACTTTCCAAACAATTAAAACTAGATCTAAACAATTGGAAAAACACTGATTGCTCATGGGTAGGACAAGCTAACATAATAAAAATGACCATTCTACCCAAATTAATTTACCTATTTAGCACCATACCTATCAAACTACCAAAAAACTTTTTTTTCCAGAATTAAGAAAAACTATAACAAAGAACATCTGGAATAAAAGACCAAGTATATCAAGGGAAATAATGAAAAAAAAACCATGAAGGAAGGTGGCCTAGCAGTAGCAGATATTAAACTATACTATAAAGCTGTGGTCATCAAAATGGTATGGTACTGGCTAAGAGACAGAAGGGAGGATTAGTGGAATAGACTCAGGGTTAATGATGTCAGCAAGACAGTGTATGATAAACCCAAAGAGCCAAACTTTTGGGACATGAATCCACTATTTGACAAAAACTGCTGGGAAATTTGGAAAACAATATGGGAGAGAATAGGTTTAGATCAACATCTCACACCCTACACCAAGATAAATTCAGAATGGGTGAATGACTTGAATATAAAGAGGGAAACTATACATAAGTTAAGTGACATAGAATAGTTTATTTGTCAGATCTCTGGGAAAGGAAAGATTTTACAACCAAGCAAGAGTTAGAGAAAATTACAAAATGTAAATTAAATGGTTTTGATTATATCAAACTAAAAAGATTTTGTACAAACAAAAAGAATGTATCCAAAATCAGAAGGGAAACAACAAATTGGGAAAAAAATCTTTATAACAAAAAACTCTGACAGGGGTCTAATTACTCAAATATATAAGGAGTTAAACCAATTGTAAAAAAAAATCAAGCCATTGCCCAATTGATAAATGGACAAGAGACATAAATAGGCAATTTTCTGATAAAGAAATCAAAAGTATCAATAAGCACATGAGAAAGTGTTCTAAATCTCTAATAATTAGAGAAATGCAAATCAAAACATCTCTGTGGTATCACCTCACACCTAGCAGATTGGCTAAAATGAAAGAAGGGGATGTGGAAAAACTGGGACATTAATGCATTGCTGGTGGAGTTGTGAACTGATTCAACCATTCTGGCTGGCAATTTGGAACTATGCTGAAAGGGCTATAAAAGAATGCCTGCCCTTTGATCCAGCCATATCATTGTTGGGTTTGTAGCCTAAAGAGTTCCTAGATAAACAGACTTGTACGAAAATATTTATAGCTGCGCTTTTTGTGGTGGCAAAAAACTGGAAAATGAGAGTATGTCCTTCAATTGGGGAGTGGCTTAACAAATTGTGGTATATGTTGGTGATGGAATACTATTGTGCTCAAAGGAATAATAAAGTGGAGGAATTCCATGTGAACTGGAATGACCTCCAGGAATTGATGCAGAGCGAAAGGAGCAGAGCCAGAAGAACATTGTACACAGAGACCAATACACTGTGGTAAAATAGAATGTGATGGACTTCTGTACTAGCAGCAATGCAATGACCCAGGACAATTCTGAGGGATTTATGGAAAAGAACACTACCTACATTCAGAGGAAGAACTGAAGGAGTGGAAACAGAAGAAAAACAACTGCCTGAACACATGGGTTGAGGCAGACATGATTGGGGATGTAGACTTGAAACTACCACACCAATGCAACTATCAATAATTTGGAAATAGGTCTTGATCAATGACACATGTTAAAACCATTGGAAATACGCATCAGCCATGGGGGGGGGAGCTGGGGTGGTGAAGGGGAAAGTACGAGCATGAATTATGTAACTGTGTTATCTTTTCTAAAAAATAAATATTAATAAATGTTTAAAAATGTAACTGGGAGATATATAACAAAATAAATACAACTACAATAGAACTTAAAAAAATTTAATTGGAGACTGTTTTAAAAATAAAGGAAAAGAAAATGGAACATTGGTAATGTTAATACATGCTTATCCAAGTCAACATATAGGTGCAAATTTGAGTTTGACACTTATTCTATACAAACTGGCAATTACTCTCTTCCTTGTTCTTTGCTAGTATGAACAGTTTGGAGGATATGTCAACATTTGCTTTTAGTCTTTAAAGTTCTATAACTAGGTTTGCAGACCCCCTATGCCAAAATAGCTACGGGAAGGAGTCCTAATGGAGATCCAATGAGACATACGTAAAGCACTTAGCAGCATCTGGTACAAGCTAGGCATTATCTACATCCTTATTCCTTCCCCTCCCAATCATCACTTTCTTCATCATCCAGCTTAAATTGATATTTATTGTTAGATGTTATATATAATATATTTATACATATATACTAGGTGTAAGGATATAAGATAATGGAGTGGTTTGCATTTCCTTCTTCAGCTCATTTTACAGATAAGGAAACTGAGGCCAGGAGGATGAAGTGGCTTATTCAGGATAACACAGCTAGGAAGTGTCTGAAGTCAGATTTGAACTCAGGAAGGTGAGCCTTCCTCCAGGTCTGACACTCTATCCACTGTACCACCTAAATGTCCTATGTATCACAGTTTTCTTATCTATAGAAAAGCTGATTTTGTACTAGACGTCTCCCGGGTACTTTTCAACTCTAAATCGGCAACCTTGAGATGATGGGAAGCAATGTGGTACTCCGCTATTCATCACTGAGATTTCCCTTTCACTACATGCACACCTCCCATCCTTTTGCTGTCCAGTATCCTTGATCATTACCACTGATGTTGATTCTTGTGCCTGGATTGTTCATTTTTAGTAGTATTCTGCCACCTATTTCTAACCCCATTCCCAACCATGAACCTTTCTGCTACTCTTAGAATCATCCTCAATTTTGATGCTTCAGAGGTTGGGATATTCTGTGACTTGAAGCCATAAAGCATCCGTGGAAAAAATATTGGTGTCAGGAATATGGTTTTTCATTTCAGAGAGAAATCTGGGGTGAGGGAAGTACCATACAATTTTTTATGAATACAGCAGCAAGCTGGACATTGAATCCAGAGAGGAAGAGAAGTCCAGTGCACTTTCTCCCACACAATGCTGCCTTTGCCATTTACAAATGACTGTAATGATCGTGTAAATTGGCACATTAATAATGGGCATTTCTTTCAACCACCTCTACATGTTTTCTGCTTCTAATGGCATATCTTTTTTTCTTTTCGTTCTCTAATTGAAGCAAAATTATTTCCACAGGAAACATTCTATTTTAAACATATACATCTGAATAAGCATGTCTATTTAAATATGTTTGTCCATGTTGATGATCAAATTCTGTCTAGAGAGTTGGAGAAACATGTGTCACCTTCTTAGCCATAGATTCACACTCTCATGTATATCTATCTATGTATCTTTGTAGATACACGTATCTACAGAGATGATAGATGATGGGTAGATATAGATTAGATAGATACAGATATAGATGTATATGTGTATAGAGAGAGCCATAAAAATGGGCATCGGTTGAGATGATCCTGATAGATTAGGAATACATTCAAGACATAAATGCACGTTTGTGCACATTCTTCTAAAGGCTGTTCTTTGCAAATAGGTCCTAAGGGATTGTTAACACGAGAAGAGGCTTCTTGTTTATTCCTCCATTCTGGGATTTCCCACTTGCAAGCACCACAAATGCATTGCATTATGCGTGAGAAGAGTTTGCTGAGAGCCAGGGTATAATGTTTTCTGGAAACAGACAAAGACAACGTGTTCTTATATATTTGTAGCAAAACCCAGTTAGGAGCTTGGCAGGTACAGGAAGACCTTTTTCCCCCCCTTTTCTTTTCACTATCAGAGAAAAACATTGAGAATGTCTTCTTTTGGCAGAATCAATAGTGACTAATTCTTTCTTCCTAAAGAGTGTGAATTCTGCTGCATTCAGCACTTGTGGAGTCTACTGGTTGGAGAATGTCCTAGGGGCCATTGTGGTCTCTAGGAAAAATCATTTATATCAAAATCAAAGGAAGTTATTTTTTAACAAGGTCATAGAGAATTCTTCTTACTTTGTGCAATAATGGCACCAATACAGCGTTTGAGGATAGGAAGAGGGCAGAGGAGGCTATCTAGCTATTATGGCATGGTTAAAGTTAGATTCGTCTTCCTAAGTTCAAATTTGGCCTCAGGCACTACTAGCTGTGGGATCCTGGACAAGCCAGTTGACCCTGCTTGCCTCAGTTTCCTCATCTCTAAAATAATCCGAAGAAGGAAATGACAAACCTCTCCAAAAGCTTTGCTAAGAAGACTCCACATGGGATCACAAAGGGTCAGACATGAATGATCTGGGATCATATATTTTAAACATCTCATTTTGGGAGAGATTAGGTTTAGATCAACATCTCACACCCTACACCAAGATAAATTCAGAATGGGTGAATGACTTGAATATAAAGAGGGAAACTATAAATAAGTTAAGTGAACACAGAATAGTATACTTGTCAGATCTCTGGGAAAGGAAAGACTTTAAAACCAAGCAAGAGTTAGAGAAAATTACAAAATGTAAATTAAA
>NW_025344107.1:0-10433 GCF_016433145.1 Gracilinanus agilis
TAGTGTCTACCCCGGAGTCATACCAGGGCGCTCGGAGCCCACAGGCTGAGGGGCTCTGTGGCTGCCGGGGACGGGGAACAGTGAGGACCAAGCCAAAGGCTTGCAGGGGGACAAGTTGGGGAGGCGTACCAGGAGCCCTACTCGGTTTGGCGGTGGGGCACGTGTGTATGGGGGGGGCGGAATGTGACTGACAGAGAGGGCCCGACTATACTGTCCCACCACCTGTTACATTCAGTCTCCAAGAGAGCTGGAGTGATCTGGAAAGGGGGTGAGGGAGGATTCCTGGAAGCAGTTGGAGTAAGGCACTGGGAGGAGGGCCCGTGAGCAGCTCTGTGCATGCATGTGCATGCCGGGGGGAGTGGGCGGGCACCAAGCGGGGCTCCGCCCTCTCCCCTCTCTTCAGGGGGCCATGAGTCCAGGGATGGCCTACCCAGGTGGCCAACCAGGATGGAAGACAGGAGAAAGAGGAAGCCGGTAGGCTCACTGGGTGCCCACGGTCCTCTGGGGGATGCAGCCTTCGAGCTCCAAGGCCTCGGGCCAGCCCTCATACTTGTTGGTGCTCTTGCTGTTCTTCACATGCTGTGGGGAGGCCACGAGGAAAAGGAATGAAGGGCAGGAGGGGGCACCAGGCTGGCCTGTCGCCGAGGGCCATCGAGACACTGCTATTTCCATTCGCTAGTTGGCAAGGGGCCCCGGGGCAGCTTCCCTTCCCTTCCCTTTGGCCTGTTTCCTAAGGGAGCTGGAGGTGGGGGAGGAGAGGGAACCGGTCCCCTTGGGCCCTGCCCCTGCCTCCAGAGGGTGAACCAAGGGCAGGACCGCTCCCCACCAGGGGGGAGGCCCCCACAGACCTGCTCAAAGGGGCTCTTGTCCTGAACTCCTTTGGCCCCAACAAAGACCCAGCTGTCCCGGAAGGCCAGTTCCTTAGCGTTCGAGCTGCCTAGCTCACTGAAGATTTTCCTGGTCTCCTCATTCATCCTGGAACGGAGGGAGAAAGAGACCGGGGTCAGGGTGGGGAACCGGCTCAGAGAGGCGGCCTGGAGGGCTCCGACCACTGCAAGCTTCTTACTTGGTGGCTGGGTCATCATAGGAAGCCACAAAGACCAGCGTCCCCTCGTGGAGTGGCCGGATGAACTTCAGCAAATCATTAACATCTAAGGAGAGAGGAGAGAGAGCAGAGACACCGGCAGCCAGATGTCGGAGCACCAGCGCCCCCGGGGAGCTGCCTTCTATCAGGCAGGTGAAGGAAGTGGCGTTCCGAGGGCGGGAGCAGGGGGCAAAGGCCCCCCGACCCTTCTCGGGCCTGCCCACGTCCACAGCAGGACACCCGGGAACACACAGGGATGTCTCCAGGCACGTACGTATGCTGCTCTCCCAGCGACAGAGACGCCGACGAAGCGACAAGGGTGTCTGTTCAGTGAACCACTGTGATGGCGCCTTTGGCAGTGGCGAGAGATCTAAGTGAGCCGATAGGGCAAAGGGCGCCCGTCCAAAAGAACACCCAGTCCTCAGCGGGGCGGCTCCAAGATCTCGATAAAGCGAGCGCAGAGCAAGTGGAGACTCCCTGACGCTCCCGGGAACACAGGGACCCCCCACGTCCCTTCTCCGGGCCCAAGTGGGGGGCATTTAGGCCAGAATCTCGCCTACACAGGAAGGCCCCAGGCACTGGGCAGCTTTGCTTACCTGCTTTTCTGGGTCAAGGTACAAGAGAGGATTCAGTTACAAAGAGGGGGAGAGACGACTTTTCTAGGATGGCTGTGAGGGAAGAGCCAAGAGGCCCAGACAGATACATTTTCAAGAAGTGGCCCCTGTGCTGTCCACGGGGTCCAGAGGGAACGCCAAAGACGGCGCGGCGATCGAGAGCTAGGGGTTGCCTTCACTTACCTCCGGCCCACATGTCAAAGGATCTGGCCTCGAGGAGCTCCCCGTTCACTCCTGCAACGGGAAGCCGGCAGGGTTAGCTTCCAGGACACGGCCGAGGGTGATCTGGCTTCCCCCACCGTGAAGTAGCCTCTGGCCGAAGGGCTCGAGAGACTGCAAGCCAAAATGGCGTCCAGCCAGCCAGAACACCGAGAGCCGGTGAGCCTTCAGAAGCCAGGGCCTGGGTTCGGGAGCAGAAACTTGGGAGAAACAATCTTTACTGTGGACCCTGGACCCCCGGGCCTGTCAGACAAAGGCAGTGCTCAGAGCTCTCTTGGAAAGCCACAGCCAATAATAATGTTAAGGGAAAGCTGAGAGCTGATCAGCTGATCCCTCGCGCCACACTGGAAGATGCTTTGGCAGGAGTGGAGTTCGTCCAGAATGGTTTTTTTATTTTTTCTAAACCCTTAACTTCTGTGTATACTTATAGGTGGAAGAGTGGTCAGGGTGGGCCGTGGGGGTCAAGTGACTTGGCCAGGGTCACCCAGCTGGGAAGTGTCTGAGGCCAGATTGGAACCCAGGACCTCCCGTCTCTAGGCCTGGCTCTCCATCCACTGAGCTACCCGGCTGCCCCTGTCCAGAACAGTTTTACAGCACGATCCAGGGCCAGCCTTTGGAGAAGATTCTAGAAACCTCTCCCCTATCCTAAAGGCCTCCCCTTCCAACGCTGGCACCCGGAGAATTCAATAAAACTCCATTTGGGTGGAACGCTGAGCCAGGGCCCAGAGGCACGTCCCTCTCCTCCCCAGTGGAGCTGTAAAAGTAAGGCACTTCCTTGGTTTTGCACCGAGTAGAGCGGGAACATTTTGGTCTTTCTTTGTACCTCTAGCTTGGCCTGGTGGCCGGCACACAGTAGGGGCTTAATAAATGCTAAGCGACTGAGCTATGCCAGTGGCAGAGAAGGAAAACGTGCCCTGGATTTCTTCATGGGACCCAAGAACCAACAAGAAGGCTGTTCTTCTGTGGTGTCGGGAAGGGAGGGAGGCAGGAAAGTCCGGAGGGCCTTCGCCCATCCATCCATCCACCTCTTGGTGGAGGAGGACTGAAGTGTTAGGCTTCCGTCAGCTGCCACTCCCCCAGCGACTCTGCCCCGGTTCTCTCACTCTGGGACTCACTGGGTAGGGTGAGCCCCGGCCCTTGGTCTGATCTGGGCAGGGCTCACGTAGTGCTTTACGCTGGGACTGGCAGGCTTCAGAAGCTGCACTTCCCGCCTCCAGTCGCGTTTTTAGGAGTCACTGAGGGCTGCGGGGCAGCAAGGCGGCCCCTTCGTGAGAAGGGAGAAAGGAGAGGGACCCAGAGCCTTGCGGAGGTGCAAATGGAGAGGAAGCGGAGAACTTCCGGCCTCCTGGCTTCTAAAAGACGACTGTGCCCAAAGGGGGAGGACCGGCCCATACAGATCCCGGGGGAGGCGGGCCCTGTCTCTTCTGGATTTTACACAAAGCCTGTCCGCCACGCAGAAGGGTCAGATGGGAGAGCACGAGAGCAAAACCCCCAGCTGTGCTCGCGTCAGAGGCAAAGGCCCAGATGAACCTGGAGCCAGCACTGGGGGGCAGAGAGGGCCCACACTGGATGTGGGAGGCAAACTCCGAGGGGCTTTCTCCCTTCCAAGGACTCCTTCCTCACTGTCTCTTTCCGGGCCCACATAGGATCTGTTCCTCGAGCCCACCAAATGCAGACGGCCACACCGGGGCACGGCTGAACGAAGCGGGGTTCATGCTCTAAGGACTGAGGAGCAGGAGGACTTCAGAAGGGGCTGGGAAGACCTCATGAACTGATGCGGAGTGAAAGGAGCAGAACCGGGAGAACCTTGTGCCCAGCGAGAGCAATACTGTGGAATGATTATTGGCAAATCGATGATCCAGGGCACTTCTGAGGGACTCTTACTGTCGGGGCGGGAATGCGGATCAAAGCATGTGATTCTGGGGCTCCGGTTTTCTCCAAGCGTTCCCTTACGAAAACGGACAAGAACGATCTCGCGTGATACTACACGTATGGCCCAGATCGAAGCGCTTACCGTCTCCTGACAATCTGGAGTCATATGACTTGGGAAACCTTACGTGGAGGTCGGTTATGACTGGTAAGGGGGGAAGCCAAAGAATCCAGACCGCCAGGGACTCACCATTCACCAAGGCAATGTTCAGCCCACGTCCAACGTTGTCCTTTACGCTGCTCATCAGCCTGGGGAACAGAACAGTCAGCCCTGGGATGGGGGGACGGGGGAAGAGAAGGAGAACCTAGTCCTCCCTCCGCCCCGTGGCTCTTCCCACCCAGCAGCCCAGCGATTCGTTCCCGCCTTGGCTTTCTCACATCTTATCCTCTAGGCAGATCTTGGGTCCGATGACGTTGGCAGCCCCACTGACCACACGGAAGGCCAAGTGCTGTTCAGGACATGGCTGGGGCAGGCCACACTTGTATTTCCTGGCCCGGGGCTCTGGGCGGAGACAGTGGTGAAGTGTGGTCAACCACAGGGCTCAGGGACAAGAAGCAGAGATGCCCACTCAGCTGCCCCAGCCTCAGCCGCCTCGACGGGGCCAGGGCCCACGGCAGGTGCTGGCGGCACCAGGGATAGGAAAGCAGAGGGGTCTGGGAGGAGAGAGTGCCAGCAAAAAAGAGAGCCCCCCCCCGCCCCCAAACACAGGAAGGACTTGGAGTGGGGGAGGCAGCAAGCGGGCCAGGAGCCTGGAGGAGTGAAAGAAAGGTAGAAAAGGGAACAGTAAGGAAAGGGAAGGGGCTGGGCAGGGCACTGATGAGAGCAGAGGGCTGCTGACTGGTCCCAGTAAAGTCCTCAGGCCCCGGGAAGCTGGCCCGCTACTTCTGAGGGGTGGCCACGGCTGGATGAAGGCGCCTCCCGCCCCCCTGCCTCTCAAACCCCAGCCTTGCTTGGGTCCGCCGGAGGAGGCGGAAACTCTCTGCGCCCCACCAAACTCATGCAGACACACTCACTGTCGTGCCCGGCAGGGCGGCTGGCCTCAGGACTGGGCTGGACAGACCACAGGGAGAAGGCCCTTTCTGCTACTGACAGGAGAAGAGAAATGGGGAGGGGGGAGGTAGGGAGAGCAACAGAGAGGACAGGAGGGGAGAGTGTGAAACGGTTGGGGTCACCCCAAAGGCAAGTGATGACAGGCAGCGGAAAAGCAGACGACAGGCAGGAGGGGCCACAGGGCACAGGCAGGGAAGGACGGGCGGGGAGGCCACGACGACGCACATCCATTTTCCCCGAATCCCAGGGCAGAGACGGACGGGGGGGAAGAAGAGGCATGTGAAAGCTGGGCAAACTGCTCCCAGGAGCCTCTTGGCTCTGCCCTTGATGCCCCTGGGTCCCTTCCCCCGTAGAGAAATCGAGGCACAAGAAAAGAGAGAATGGTGGCGTCTTAGATAAGAGCACCCACCAAACATCAACTCGGGGAGCCCCCGGTGCATTTCCGGCGTATCCGATGTGGGCAAATGGCCCAGCCTTAACTCTCCTCATGCTTAAGGGAGAAACTGAGACCAGGTTCTCCCCTCCCTTTCCGGCCACTCGTTAATGAAGTGGATCCTCCTCCTGGCCCATTAGCTAGGCAGCCCTCTTTGCCGGGGGCAGAGGGGGACCCTTCCGGTACATATGAGAGAAGCTTGTGTGGGGACTCAGAGCTGCCACCATCATGCATCACGTGAGGAGAACAGATGCAGGGAGCGGGGCCCATGCCTACCTGTGGTCACTGCATTCTCGGGATCTGTGGAAGGAAAGATAACAGCATGAGCACCCCAGACCCTACAGGAGCCCCTGTGGGGGTTAACTAGACCCAGGGAGGAGAAAAGATGCACCGAGTCACACATCTCCCCCCAGAGTCCTTGCTCCTACTCGAAGCACGGCCCCACACGGCCCGACTATTCGGTTTCAGGGCCCGTCCGACGCGGGGACCAGCCCGGTGACGTCAGTGATACGGGGAACCCCCTTTACCCGTGCCAGTGGACGCCTCTCCGCCCGGTCTTCGAGTTGTCCAGAGACAGAAGGTACAAACCAGAAAGGGAGGAAAAAGAGGAGGAGGGGCACCGCCATCTCCAGGGGCTGCACTGGCCTGGCTGATGGGGAGGAAACAGCCCAGGGGAGAGCAAGCAACAAGGAGGAGGAGGAGTGCTCACTGCTGAAGAGTTGCTGGATCCGAGAGAAGCTGCTCCCGTGGGAGCCCAGGAGGATGCTGCCCAAGATCCAGGTGAGGCCGGCCGTCAAGATCAGCACCACAATGCGCAGGGGACCTGGAGAGCCGCAGAGAGAGCTGCTCAGGGGGGGCAGGAGGAAGGAGGCTGAAGGGAGTCTGAGGTCCTGTGTACAGCCCACCCCAGACCCAAACTGGGACCAGCCGGAATGAGTGGACATCCAGGCTCGGCTGGAAGACTTCCAGGCGGCCACAAAGCATTAGCTTTCCCAGGTAGAGGAATCCTCTTTTGCCTCTCTGAAACTCCGCCCTTGGGAGCCAAAGAGCCCGAGGCGGATCTCTCGGCCACCTGGCAGCCCTGAAGATGCGGATCCCCCCTCCTTTCCTTTCCCAATTCCTCTGCGGCTATCTGGGCTGGGACAGCAGAAGCCTCCGTCCCCTTGTCGTTAAAAAACAACCACCAAAGTTTATTTATACTAGAGTGGAAGGAAAAACCTCAGAAGAAAAGGCGACCATTTCTGGGATTCGGCCACAGGACACGAGAGAAGAGACTGGCCTCGAGGAGGGGGAAAAGCTACAAGCTGGAGTAACTCCAGCCGCTTGGTGTCCTTTTGGCAGCGCTGGGTCCAGAACTAAACCCAAGACTCTAGACGGAGTCTGAGCACAGGGACTAACCCCCCCCCCTCCCTCTGGCCGCTGTCCATCTGCCACGGATCCCGGAGAGTCCACTGATTCCAGGGTGCCGTCACCCCACCCAATCCACACATCGAAACCCCTGCGCCTGCCTTGAGCCACCCAAACTGCTCTTTTGCCCACCTCCCACATTCTGTACAGGATTTCTGACTCGATGACTTGGCTTCGTCCTTGAGAGACGCCAATGATGCAAACGGAAAGCAAACGAGAGAAACTCGAAAGTGCTGCCTGGCACCTCTAAACGGCGAGCCGGGCCCCAAGGGCGTGGCTGAGTTGGGGCTTACAGGTGAGGAACACTGGCCTCGCCCTTCCCTTACGAGGTACATTTATTTGGAAACAGGGATTTGACTTGACTAGTACGGCTTTCCAGGCTGCCCGGTTCATGCCACCCGACAGCCATTCCTTTCACAAGCTCTAGAGGAGCACGCCAACCGCGACTCCGCGGAACCCTGTGGACCGTTACGGGATCGAGGTCTCTGCCTAAACCGGGCACGGAACATCAGTCACCGTCCTTTACTTCTATGAGTTTTGTTCCCAGGATCCATGCAGAGCCAAATACCCCGCTAGAACCCAGCTGGCTTTGGGGCAGCCCTGCTGGTGTGGCGAGCCTGTCTCGTGTTGCACTCTGCTGCGAGGGCCAACTGGTTCAGGTCTGACTAGGGAAATCCAACATCGATTTGCTCTCTCTCAGTGGATTGTACTCGGGGAGGAAACTCGGTTTTCCCATCGACATCCCAAGCGAGTAAATACAAGAGGCGAACGTGGGCAACTAGACTGTCTACTGCCCGAGGCGGGGGATGGACAGAGGTGGCAGAAATCAACTGTCAAAAATTGCTTCTATGTAGGACGGAGGGCAGTGCTCTGAGCCAAAGGAAATGACCCCGGCACCACCTGCCGCAAGGAAGCGTGTTATCTTCCGCCCCATTCCAGGCTCTCTATCTCCTGTTATCTCTAACGGGTAGCAGAGTTGGCAATTCCAGGAAAGACTGACTCTAGCCGTAGACAAGAGCAACCAACACTGTCACATGGGAAGGATTTTAGGGGCAGGCAGATAGAATCGGGTCTGGAGCTGGAGGTCCTGGGTTCAAATCTGGCCTCGGATACTTCCTAGCCGGGTGACCCCGGGCAAGTAAGGGAACTCCCATTGCCTAGCCTTTGCCATCGTTCTGTCTTAGAAATGAGATGGAAGTCGTTACCAGACTACATTGCAGATCGTTGACCAATCGTATTGCACTCCCCACTTTTCATTCTATGCTTTTAAAAAGGGGCTGCCTCGAGAGAGAGGAAGGAACCGGCAATGCAAAGATCTTCCATAAAATGCGGCAAAGAGGCTGCGGCGGCCTATACACGTCCCAAGAAATCTTCGCTGTGGCCAGGTGGGATCCAGGCCAGGAAGGCAAGGCTGCTTTAACACGCCTGACCCTGTCAACAAGGAGACCAACAGCAGGCACACGATTATCTCGACGGATGCAGGGACAGCCTTGGACGAAGACAACACCCGAAGGGCCTTTCCTCAAAAGAGTAAGAGTATAAATGGAAAGCCGAGGATCATCTGCCGTGGGGAGAAGTGGGAAGCCTTCCCGGTAGGGCCAGGAGATGCCTGTCTTCGCCCCGATTGCCTGATATTGTACCAGAAGGACTAGCTTTGGCAACTGAGAAGACAAAGGAGCGGAAGGAGTTAAAGTCGGCAACGAGGAAAGTAAACTGTCACTCTCTGCAGCCGAGCTGATGGTCTCCTTGGAGTATCCACCGAAGAGCTAGTGGAAACGCCAAATGACAAAGGGAGGCAAAGTGGCAGGACACAGAGTGAACCCCCACAACCTCGACAGAAAGCGAAGCCGCACCTAAAAGCACTCTCGGCAAGACGACACGGGGATTCTGGGAACACGACTACGAGATGCTTCTCACACAAGCGAAGTCAGGCGGAAAACCAGGAACTGCTCCTGGCTAGGCCAAAGCGATCTCCGGAAAACGACAATTCTACCCAAGCGAATTTCCTCGGTCGGCACCGTGCCAGTCAAACTGCCAGAAGTGTACGGCGTTACCAAGGTCATCCGGGAGAACAAAAGGTTAAGAGCATCGAGGGAATTAACGGAAAAAAGAAGGAAGGTGGCCCAGCAGCACCAGATCTTACTACAAAGCAATCAAAACAGAAGGGGGGATCAGTGGAATGGGTTAGGGGCAAAAGCCCGAAGAGCCCAGCTCTGGGGATAAGAAGTCACTATTTGATGAAAACTGCTGGGAAAACTGGAAAAGAATATGGCAGGAACTAGATAGAGACCAATAGCAAGAAAAGATCAAGATGGGCATACGGTGCAGACGTACAGGGTGATGCTCTGAGTGAAGCTGTTTGCCTGTCAGATCTGTGGAGAAGGGAAGAATTCAAGCCTAACCAAATTCTGGCTAAAGGAAACTAAAAAGCTCGTGTACAAACAAAGCCAATCCAATCGAGATTAGAAGGGAAACAACCTGGGGGAAAAGGTTTAGAACAAATTCCTCTGATAAAGGCCTCATTTCTCAAGAGAGAATGAAGCCAAATCTATAAGAATCCACGTTATTCCCCAGCTGACAAATGGTCAAGGGATATAAGCAGTTTTCAGATGAAGAAATCAAAGCCATCAATAAGCCCGTGAGAAGGTGTTCTAAATCCCTCTCGCTTAGAGAAATGCGCCTCACTCCTAGCAGATTGGCCAATAGGACAGTAAAGGAAAGTAATGAATGTTGGAGGGGACGTGGCAAAACTGGGACACTGGTGCATTGTTGGTGGAGTTGTGAAGTGATCCAACCATTCTGGAGGGCAATTTGGAACTCTGCCCAAGGATCATAAAGCCACGCACACCCTTTTATCCAGTAATACCACAACTAGGTTGGTCGTACAAACTCCGTCTAGCTGCTCTTTTTGTGGTGGAAACCGAAGGGATGTCCATCGGTTGGGGAAGTATTGTGGTAGAAGATGGTGATGGAATACTTTGTGCTGTAAGGAATGACGAGCAGGAGGACTTCAGAAAGAGCTGGGAAGCCCTCCGGGAACCGAAGCCTGGACAACTCTGAGGAACTTAGCACGAGGAATGCTCTCAATCCCCAGGGAAAGGCCGCCTGATTTTTCACTTCTGTTTATTTGGGCTCTTACTTCGGGGTCTTGATTGTTCTCTTACAAAAATGAGCAGCAGGCCAATCTGTTTTGCAGGCTAACACGGGGATAACCCAGCTCTGGGGGGGTGGAGAAGAAAGGCCCCGCCCCTTGGGGGGGGGTCACTGGTCTGAGGCTGCAATCTGATTGGTGCCAGTCCTCTCCCTCTCAGGGTACAGTCAATGTTCTGCCCTCCCCCCCCCCATAGCTCCCGCTTGGGGTTAGGGTGCCCGTAGTGCTGTGACCTTTCCACTGGCCAGAGGAGGTCCCAAGAGCCAAAGAAGGCTATGGAGACCAAGCGTGCCCCTTTTCAGTCCCATGTAAGGGTTTGCCTCCCTGGACCCAGGCGGTTCCTTTTTAGCGCGGGGCTGGGATTCTGACGGAGGCTCCAGCTCAGCTGGACGCCCCCAGGAGAAGGGGCTGGGCCCCACACCCGAGTCCCAGTCCAACGTCAGTGGCTTACTACCTTGGCCTCTGTTTGCCTCGAGCTTCTCATCTGTAAAATGGAGACAATAACAAGCCTTCCCTCCCGGGCCGGTCGGGATTTGGGGGTGGGG
>NW_025344108.1:0-8167 GCF_016433145.1 Gracilinanus agilis
GCTTGGGGCCGAGCGGAGAATTGTGAGTGCAGGCAGAGCAGGGAGCTACAAGGCAGGGGTTCTGGGACCAAGTTCTAGCCCAGCTCCGGGAGCCACCGGCACGGAGGGCTCGTTTTGGCTCCTTACAAACTAGTGTTTCATGTAAGTTACATACTAAGAAATCAACCGAGTCACCTGACTGAATTAAATGTCAAGCTCCGTACTTAGTGCGTGGATTCCGGCTTCTTAAAGAACCTTCATTATCTTCCAATGTTTTTAACATAAGAAATGGAGGTCTAAAGTCTAGGCCAAAAACATAGTAGCCCGCCGGCCCGCCCTCAGAATCCGCGGGTTCTGCCCTTCGGACAGAGGGTCACCATGGCCACATTATCGCGCTCGGTGAGCTCCTGGTTCCACTCACTCGTGCTGCCGTCCAGTTCTAGTACCTCTGGGGGGTTAGGGCTGCCCCTCCCCCCTCCCGTGAGCTGGAGAACCACCCTTTGAACCAAAGTTTGGGTGAAGTATTTGGAGCTGGACTCCTGTAGGGAGGTTAAGCTGTATCTCCATTTGCTGGCTCTTGTGTTCTTTTTGCAGCCTTTAACTTTGTACTCATTTTAATTCTTGAAAAGAGATTCTGTACGTTTATGGCATTAAAAGACAAGCTCTGTCCATGTTGTATGGTGCTCGACATCTCTCCGATGCATTGATGACTTTCGAAACCATTTCTGCGGCAGCCGCAGAGCTCCCCCAACATCCCCATACGCTGAGCTACCTCTGCATGGAGAGGGCGCCGGGGCTCTTTCCCTGGCCCCTTCTCTTGCGGGCCTCCTTCTCTCTTTCCCTATCGGCGGCCCGCTTGCTTCTTTCTGGCCAGCCCTCCCATCCCCTCGGCCCCTTTTGATCGTGGCTTTCAGGGCCGTCCCGTCATTCTCCGGGTCAGGTGTTTCCGTTGGTCGGCTTTTCACTCTTTTGACTTTGTTTTATTGGTTGGGTTTTTTTTAACCGTGTCACGGAATGGAGCCCAGAGGCACGATGGGCCGCAACGGGCCTCGGAGCTATGGCGATGGATGCAGACGACAGCAGCCTTGACTTTCCTTCCCGTTGTTTCTTGGGTTTTAACGCTCTGCATGATCAGCTCGGATGGCCGCCAGCACCTCGAGGGGAGGGAGGGGGCTCGGGAGAAGTTGTGTGGAAATCGGTTGTGCCGTGTCATTGCAAAAACACCCCGAGACTGCGCGCCGGAAGGGACCTTGGAAGTCAGCGGCCGCAGCCATTTCACCTTACAGATAAGGCAGCCTAAGGAAGCACAGACTGTTTCAGTGGGGTACCGGACAATGAGTGCCAGCCTAGGGCTTGAGTGCAGAGCCCCAGGGGCCACCTGCCCGACAAGCTTGGCCTTCCAGAGCCTCATAATTTCCCACCTTTTCCCTTATTTCCTGCCCGCACCCTAGTCCCTGGCTAGACTGACCTCGCCAGCGTCCCCTTCACTGTTCTCTCGTCACACGACGACTAAATGTAGGCAGTGCAGGGCCGGAAGGAGGAAGGTGCAGAGGACGAGTACTGTGCTGCCCTCCCCAGGGAGGAAGCTTCCTGCTCTCTGTCTCCTGTATGCATGCGAACAGCAGCTCACGAGGCCCAGAATGATCAAGCCCTCTTGGAGGAGGAGGAGGAGGTGGAGGGGTGGGGAGGCGGCTCCTCTGGACTGGGCGCGGGGTGGCCGGCTACCGCCCTCTCCATCTGAGGCCAGGGCAGAGCTAGATTCCAGGGCCATCCGGGGCTTTGGTGGCACTCCTCGGTAGGGTAGTTGGAGGTATGCGGTGTCGTGTCTGATGAGGGCACGAAGCCCTGGAGAGTGGTGACGGGCTTCGGAGAGAAGTGACCGCCTTTGCCCTTTGCTTCTCTAGGCTGGCATTCTTCCATGGCACTTCCGTCTAGGCTCCCTGCCTCACCCCACCTGTAGCTCCCTCTCACGCTTCTCCGTCTCTTCTCTCTGCAGGCAAGGTCGTGCTGTCATCGCCGCAGCAAGAGAATTGCCGACGGCCACAGAGCCGTTCCACAATGACCACCGACACTTGGTAGGAGGCACCGCTGAGCCCCACGAGAGTGAGGCGACCCTCCTCCCTCTTACCACTTACTTGAGTGAATGGCCCCAGACCCCGAGCAGGGATGGCATTAGGCAGAAGGAATGGCAGCACTGCGGAAAGCTCTGTCTGCTCGTCTCCCGTAGACATGCTCTTGTTCGCCTCGCTGCTCTCTGGCCTGCTCTGCGGGGTTCGGGGAGAACCGGTGTCCAAGACCCCCCTCCCAAGCAGCAGCTACCTGAGCATCGGGGAAGACTCGGTTTTGGAGTTTGAGTTTCCAGAGAGAACCAAAGGGATCATCGTCGTGTCTAGTCGTTACCCCGGCCGGAACAACCGAACGGTATCGGAGCCCGTCCTCAGCGTCACCTCTCTGGACACCGAGGTACTGAGCATCAAGAACGTGACTGCCCAGAGCTGGGACAACAGCCACTTTGTGGTGAGCATCCAGTCTGGACTGGCAGGACTGGCGCCGCTTCACATTCAGCTGCTCGACCTCCAGAGAGAGCCTACGTTGATCGAAGAGCGACTGGATTTTCTCATTAAAGTCTCTCCCGTGGACGACGACGAAGACGACGACGCCCGCCAGGGTGGGCTCGGCCGCTTCTCCGAGAGCCCCATAGTCTACATGCTGCTTCCTCTCGTCTTTGTCAACAAATGTGCATTCGGCTGTAAGGTGGAACTGGAGGGCCTGAAGGGGCTGATGAAGAGCCCCCACCCCGTGCTGCTGGGTATCGTGGGCCAGTTTCTACTCATGCCCCTCTATGGCTTCTTGATGGCCAAGGTCTTCACTCTGCCCAAGGCCTTAGCCCTGGGGCTCATCATTACGTGTTCCACCCCTGGTGGGGGGGGCAGCTACCTATTCAGCCTGCTTCTCGGTGGGGATGTGACTCTAGCCATCTCCATGACGCTGATCTCCACAGTGGCGGCCACGGGTTTCATGCCATTGTCCTCGGCTATCTACGGCCGCCTCCTCAGCGTCCACGAGACGCTCCACATTCCCTTCTCAAAGATCCTCTTGACCTTGCTTTTCATCGCCATCCCCATCTCCACAGGCATGGTCATCAAGTACAAAATGCCCCGGGTCTCCAGAATCCTGCTCAAGGTCATCAAGCCCTTTAGTGTCGTCCTCATCCTAGGGGGGCTCTTCCTGGCCTGCAGAATGGGGGCCCTCATCCTGGCCGACGTCAGGCTCCCGATTGTGCTCGCGGGCCTCACGGTGCCCCTGGCTGGCCTCCTGGTGGGCCACGCTCTCGCGGCCTGCCTCAAGCTTTCGGTGCCCTACCAGCGGACAGTCAGCTTCGAAGTGGGCATCCAGAACAGCCTGCTGGCCCTCGCTGTCCTTCAGCTGTCCTTCCGTCACCTGCAGGCCGACCAAGCCTCCCAGGCGCCATTCATCGTGGCCCTCAGCAGCACTTCTGAGATGCTGGCCCTTGTCATCGGGCACTTGGCCTACAATAGCCTCTACTCCACCACCTAAGGCTTGTCCTGTCCCCCTCTGGCCCTCGTCATGAGTTACCGGATACCAAAGGCCTTCAGTCTCTATGCACTATACACCCAAAGTCTGGGCTTATTTTTTTTTACCGATGTTTTTATACTCCTGCCAGCTATGGCCTTCAGTGCCAAGGGGAGGGGTTTGGGGGTGGGGAGATGGCTTCCATCACATATTTGAATAAAGAAAGAACAAAGTTCTGAGCGATGAAAATGCTCTGCTGTCTTGTATTTGGAAGGGGCCCGGGCCAAGCTAATGGTAGCCGTGGTAGTTCCTCAGAGGGGCGGGCAGCAGAACAACTCGGCCGAAGCTTCCAGCACACAAAGCTGGCCGTTTGGGGTCGGGGACCCCTCTTGGGCCGCCAGAAGCCCCGGGGCGAGCCCTCGTTCCACTGCTGCTGCCGCCGGTTCGCTCGTTTCGGTCATCGGGCTCTCCGTGACCCCGTTTGGAGTTTTCTTAGCAGAGATCCAGGGTCACACGGCTCGAGGCCAGACCGGAACTTCTGGGAACTTCAGGAAGGTGATCTTCCTGACTATGGGGCCAGGCGGCCCCCGGTGAGCTGCTGCTTATGCCCTAGGCAGCTTTATTTGTCTACTGGGACTTCTGTCCCAGGCCCAGCCATCTGGGGGCTTTGGGGGACCCACGGGGGAAAGGAGGCCAGGCAGTTGGCATTTTGTTCAGGCCTCTGGGTATTCCCCCCACGCTTTCTTATGGAGGAGCCAGAAAGGTCACGCGGGGCCTGTCCTTAGGAGAGGAGCACCTGCTCGGGTCCTCTCTTTCTCCAGTAATTGCGACGGCGTGGAGGATGACAGCTATCCAGCCGGGCTGGGTTCGACAAGCCACGGGGCGAGGAGAATCATCGGCCAGCTCTGGGCAGAGCCGAACAACCAGCTGGCACCACTCTCGCCCTACCAACTCCTTGAAGGGCCCGTCCTGCCTGCCCCCCACTCTGGACAGGCTGCTTCCTCTCTGTAAGGCCGGGTGACACCGCCTTGAGAGCTCGCAGTGAGGTCAGCCTGTGCCTGCCTCTGCCCACACCTGGGACCAAAGCCCCACCCGGCCTCCATAGCTGACGTGTAGTGGGAGCTTGGGCAGGACCTCAGGGTGCCCGAGGATGCGGGCCAGCCCAGCCCCAGCTAGTAGGACAGGCTTCAATTCCAAGGGCAGGAGGACTGGCCAGGCTTCTGCCTGTGGGAGGAGAGTCCTGTTTGGATATGTTTGTCCTTGACTCATCTTTATTGGATTTTTTTTTTTTTTTTTTTTTTTTAAACCCTTACCTTCCGTCTTAGAGTCAATACTGTGTATTGGTTCCAAGGCAGAAGAGTGGTAAGGGTAGGCAATGGGGGTCAAGTGACTTGCCCAGGGTCACACAGCTGGGAAGTGTCTGAGGCCAGATTTGAACCTAGGACCTCCCGTCTCTAGGCCTGGCTCTCAATCCACTGAGCTACCCAGCTGCCCCCATCTTTATTGGATTTTGATGGTTCACCAGAGCCAACTGCATTTTTGGTTTCTGGCTTAGAGTGGATACTCAGTGGGGCAGCTGGGTGGCTCAGTGGATTGAGAGCCAGGTGCAGAGACAAGATTCGAGTGTGGCCACAGATGCCTCCCTAGCTGGGTCACCTTGGGCAAGTCATTTAACTTAGTACTGATTCCAAGACGGAAGGTAAGGGTTTTAAAAAAAAGAAAAAGCATCGATGCTAAGTATTGGTCCCGAGGCAGAAGAGCAGAAGGGCTAGGCAATGGGGGTTAAGTGACTTGCCCAGGGTGACCCAGCTAGGAAGTGTCTGAGGTCAGACTCGATCCCAGGACCTCCTCCAATGAGCCACCTCGCTGCCCTGAGCCAATTGCATTTGAAACAAACAAAAACTCCTCGAACCTGTTAGACCAAACCGAATTTAGAGCTAGGGCACGGCCCCATCAGGGGAGTGGTAGGTAGGGCTTCTTAAAATGGGCGTAGGGGTGAATCTTGGTACCTGGAATTGGAAAGGCTTGCATTGTCAGGTGATTGATTCCGTGGACAGTGTTGGACTAGAGTCAGGAAGACCCGAGTTTGAATCTTAACTCAGACACTGAACTGTTTGACCCTGGACAAGTGACTTCAAACCTTCCTGGGCCTCAGTTTCTCCATCTATAAAATACATACCTCACGGGATTGTGGTAAGGATCAAATGAGATAGCATGCAAAGCACTTTGAAAACCTTAGAAGTGTCATATGAGTGTTGTTCAGCCATTTATTTGTGTCTGCCTCTTTGTGACCCTCTGGACACACCAGGTCCTTCTGCCCTCCACTGATTCCCAAAGCCTGTCTATGCTCAGGTTTCTTGCTTCCGTTTAAGAAGCGATGAGAGTCAAAACTATGGCGAGACAGCAGAGTGATTCCCCAGGCAAAGGAAGAAACCCACCACGGTCTGTTTCTGGAGGTGCCACAATGTTAGAAAAAGGTTAATAAGTAGGGGCTTGTGGCGACAAAGTAGAAAAGCTAAGTACCTCCCTCCCGCTCTCCTTCGTCCCCCTCTTCTTCCTACTATTACTTCGATTAATAAATTATCGAGCCACAACCAGCCTCGTCATTTTTCATTCTTACACTTCCAGGACACTAGCTCTCCATCTCGTCCTGGGGCATCCCCTCTCACTCTGGGGTCAGAGTATTTGAGCTTCCTCCAATGGTCCTTCAGTTGTTTCCTCAGGCGGTTCCAACTGTGCGAAGAGTCCAGTTGAGTTTCGTGGCTAAGATACCGGAGTGGCTCACCATTTTCTCCTCCCACTCATTTGACAGATGAGGAGACTGAGGCAAACGGAGGTGAAGTCCAGATCTGAACTCAGGTCTTCCTGATTCTAGGCCTGGGGCTCTATCCCCCACACCGCCTAGCGGCCCTCTATTCTTCTAGTGAACAGTCAGAGTTTTGAAGTGAGGTAAACGAAGTCATCGTCCAGAAAACCTGTGTCGTTTCCCTGGGGAAAAGCAGAAATCCAGAGTGAGCCTTCCCGTGGAGGCCAGACAGCTCAGAAATAACATTCACATGAGAAAATAACTCCCTGCGGCTGTCTCACAGCCCAGGGTAAGAGATAACTGGGAAGCCGCACTACTGGCTTCAGATGATAAAGAGTTTGCTTCAAGGCTATGCAATGAACATTCTTCTCTTTGTAGCCTTAACCCTATAAAACTGCGTTTTAATTTCATGTGGGGGGTGGGGGGGGCGCGGCGGCCTTCACTAGGAAGGTTGCCCTGGCCAGCTAGCTATGTAGATTAGGCAATAGATTAATAAATAGGGGTTCCGCTCATTTGAACTTCTGGGTGCCTGGCCCTGTTATCTGAGGTGCCCCACTTCAGTTTCTTTAAGTATTGGCTGATTCGATCTTGCTGTCCAAGGAACCCCTTCCCTTCCATCTTAGAGTCAATACTGTGTACTGGTTCTGAGGGCTAGGCAATGGGGGTCAAGTGACTTGCCCAGGGTCACCCAGCTGGGAAGTGTCTGCGGCCAGAGTTGAACCCACTGAGGCACCCAGCTGCCCCCAAGGAACTCTTACAGGTCTTCTCCAGTACCACAATCGGAAAGCTCGGGTCCTGCGGTGGCTTTCCTTGGGGCCCAGCGGCCCACCGCAAAAAGCATCCTTGGCTTTGCCTCTGCAGACCTCCACTGTATGCGGCCCAGATTTTCCATCGCCTTCCTCCCACGTGGCCAGCATCTTTTCATTTCGGGTATAGCCAACGAGGGTTAAGCGACTCGCCCAGGGTCCCAGGGTGTTCCGAGGCGATCCTGGAACCCAGGACCTCCCTCCCAGGCCTGGCTCCGCCCCTCCATCCTGTCTTCTCCAGCAGCTCCGCCTCGTTTTCATTCTCCTCTGGGCCTCCCTCCCCTGCAACTTCGTCCTCTCTACTGGCTCCTGGGCGACGGCCCCCAGCACAGAGTCTCATTCCCTCAGGCTACCTAATCCGGGGTTTCTGGGCCCCCCGCCCTCGTCCAAGTCCGATGAAGCTGTCTGTGCTCACTGGCTCGGCTTCCGCTCCTCACTCGTCCCCCAGCCGCTCGCAGCCTGCCTTCCAGCCTCCCCGTTCAGCCGCACGGGCTCTCCCCAGACTCCCAGCGGCCCCCAACCTCCTGGCTCTCCCCCCCGCGACGCTGAAGTCCCTACTCTCGGCGGGTTCTCCTCCTGGCCCGCTAGCTCGCTCTCGCCAGGCACGTGGGCTCCTCCGAGGGCACGGATTGGCCCTGCGCCTGCGGGGCGGGGTCCCGGCCGCAGCTCCCCGCCCTCCGGGCCTGCAGAGGGCGCCCGTGCACATCGCCAGCCCTTCGGCTCCTCACTTCCGGTCCACCCCAGCCCCGGTCCCCCTCTCGCTGGTTGTTGGTTCCGGCCGAGCCTGAAGTTGAGGTAGCGGGCACGGAGGTGCGGTGCGAGTCCGCTGGGAGCTTTTAACGGCCCCGCTCCCGCCGCAATGCAGCTCACTGTGAAGGCGCTCCAGGGCCGGGAATGCAGCCTTCAGGTACGGCCGCCGCGTCCCGAAAACCCTGAGCCGCCCTTCCCTCCTGCCCCGAGCTGCTCCCCTCCCCCGTGGGGGGGGGAATCGGTGGCGCGCTCCTTAGGGCTGGGGCGATTGGCTGGCCCGGCGGGCTGGGGT
>NW_025344109.1:0-1015 GCF_016433145.1 Gracilinanus agilis
GAGACTAGCATTGGAGATCTTTTCAGGCCAT
The DNA here is from genome assembly GCF_016433145.1 of Gracilinanus agilis. Taxonomy (NCBI): domain Eukaryota; kingdom Metazoa; phylum Chordata; class Mammalia; order Didelphimorphia; family Didelphidae; genus Gracilinanus; species Gracilinanus agilis. The sequence continues at coordinate 32 of NW_025344109.1, forward strand.
CTGATGTTCAAGATGTAGTGTAGACGTCTATTAACAAAGACCTGGAGTTTGTTGGTGTTAGCGCTCGTCACTCTCCAGCTTTCTGATCCATATAGGAGGACGGCCTTTACGTTGGTGTTGAAGATTCGGAGCTTAGTGACGAGGGACAGTGCTTTGGAGATCCAGACAGACCGCAGGGTGTTAAATGCCTGTCTGGCTTTGTTGATTCGGTTTCTGATGTCCTCATCTGCTCCACCGTCCTTACTGACTATGCTACCCAAATAGGTGAAGTGGTCCATCTCCTGGATATTTTCTCCCTGTAGTTGGATTGGCAGGTCCTGTCTGCAGTTGACTGTGATCACCTGGTCTTCTTCTTGTTGATCTTCAGACCTGTCTTCTCCGCTTCTTCAGAGAGACGTGCAAGTTTGGCTTGCGCATCCTGCTGCTTGTGAGAAAGGAGACAGATGTCATCCGCGAAGTCAAGGTCCTCGAGCTGCTTGGTGTGAGTCCATTGAATGCCCACATTGTTGTCCTTGGTAATTCTTCTCATGGTCCAATCTATGACCATCAAGAAGATAAGGGGCGAAAGCATGCAGCTTTGCTTCACTCCGGTCTTCACTGTGAAGGGAGCCGTCAGTTTCCCATTATGGATGACCTGGCAGGTAAAGTCTTCGTATAACCGCTGGATGATGTTGATGAGCTTCGGGGGAATCCCGTAATGCTGCATCAATCTCCAGATGATGCTCCTGTCCACGCTGTCAAATGCCTTCTCGAAATCCACGAAAGTCATGTAGGGGGGAGACTGCCACTCGATGGACTGTTCGATGATGATTCTTAGGGTGACAATATGGTCGGTGCACGATCTGTGCTGACGAAACCCTGCTTGTTCTATTCTCAGCTTCTTGTCCAAGGCCTCCTTCAGTCTTTCTAAGATGACTCTGGTCAGGATTTTGCTGGGAGCGGATAGAAGCATGATTCCTCACCAGTTGCTGCATTGGGATAGGT
>NW_025344110.1:0-1857 GCF_016433145.1 Gracilinanus agilis
TGGATGGTTATCCTAATGTTGAGCCATCTTTGCATTCCTGGTATAAAACCCATCTGATCATGGTGGATGATCCTTTTGAACACTTGCTGGAGCCTCTTTGCTAGTATCCTATTTAAGATTTTTGCATCTATATTCATTAGGGAGATTGGTCTATAGTTTTCTTTCTCTGTTTTTGATCTCCCTAGCTTTGGAATCAGTACCATATTTGTGTTATAAGAGGAATTTGGTAGGACTCCTTCTTTGCTTATCATATCAAATAATTTGTATAGTATTGGGATTAGTTGCTCTTTGAATGTCTGATAGAATTCACTTGTGAATCCATCGGGCCCAGGCGATTTTTTCCTTAGCGAGTCCTTTGATGGCTTGTTCAATTTCTTTTTCTGATATGGGATTATTTAGTTATTCTATTTCTTCTGCTGTTAATCTAGGCAGTTTATATTTTTGCAAATATTCGTCCATATCTCCTAAATTGTTATGTTTATTGCCATATAATTGGGTGAAATAGTTTTTAATGATTGCCTTAATTTCCCCTTCATTAGAGGTGAGGTCTCCCTTTTCATCTTTGATACTGTCAACTTGGTTTTCTTCTTTCCTTTTTCTTATTAGATTGACCAGTACTTTGTCTATTTTATCTGTTTTTTCAAAGTACCAGCTTCTAGTCTTATTTATTAATTCCATAGTTCTTTTACTTTCGATTTTATTAATTTCTCCCTTGGTTTTTAGTATTTCTAATTTAGTTTTCAACTGGGGATTTTTAATTTGCTCACTTTCTAATTTTTTGAGTTGCATGCCCAATTCATTGATCTCTGCCCTCCTTAATTTGTTAATATATGCACTCAAGGATATAAATTTCCCCCTGAGTACTGCCTTGGCCGCATCCCACATAGTTTGGTAGGATGTCTAATCATTGTCATTTTCTTCAATGAAATTGTTGATTGTTTCTATGATTCCTTCTTTGACAAATTGGTTTTCAAGAATCATATTATTTAATTTCCAATTAGTTTTTGATTTTCCTGTCCAAGTGCCCTAACTAATTATTATTTTTATTGCATTATGATCTGAGAAGGTTACATTTATGATTTCTGCTCTTTGGCATTTGTTTGCAATGATTCTATGCCCTATAACATGGTCAATCTTTGTGAATGTGCCATGTGCAGCTGAGAAGAAGGTGTATTCCTTTTTGTCCCTATTTATTTTTCTCCACATATCAATTAAATCTAATTTTTTTAGGACTTCATTCACCTCTCTTACCTCTTTCTTATTTATTTTTCGGTTTGATTTATCTAGATCTGACAGAGGAATATTTAGATCTCCCACTAGTATGGTTTTACTATCTATTTCCTTCTTGAGCTCTGCCAGTTTCTCCTTTATGAATTCGGCTGCTATGCCACTTGGTGCATACATATTGAGCAGTGTTATTTCCTCATTGTTTATACTGCCTTTAATCAGGATGTAATGACCTTCCCTGTCTTTTTTAATCATATCTATTTTTACTTTGGTTCTGTCAGAAATCATAATAGCCACTCCTGCCTTCTTTTTCTCATTTGACGCCCAAAAGATTTTGCTCAAACCCTGAACCTTAAACTTGTGTATGTCCACCCACCTCATATGTGTTTCTTGTAGACAACATAAGGCGGGATTTTGGTTTCTAATCCACTCTGCTATTTGCTTCTGTTTTATGAGCGAGTTCATCCCATTCACATTGATAGTTATAATCATATGTTGTGCATTTGCTGACATTTTCAAATCCTCCCCCATTCCTACCCCTTCTCCTTAAACTATTTCCTTTAAAACCAGCGGTTTGCTATTGAGACCCTATCCCTTATCCCCTCCCTTGATTAACTTCCCTTTCTACCC
>NW_025344111.1:0-3810 GCF_016433145.1 Gracilinanus agilis
TGAAAATGTAGGGAAATAATTCTTTTAAAATTGTACAGGTGTTATCCAGAATGAAAAAAAAAATTCTGCTTAAGCAACTCAGTGGATCAATGGATAGAGTGCTGGGCCTGGAGTCAGGAAGACTTATATTCCTGAGTTCAAATCTGAATCCACATACTCACTAGCTTGTGACCCTGGGCAAGTCACTTTACCCTTTTTGCTTCCATTTTCTCATATTTAAAATGAGCTGAAGAAGGAAAAGGAAAACCACTCTAGTATCTTTGTCAAGAAAATCCAAAATGGGATGATAAATTCCTGGTTCCGGGTTAAGATGGCAACAGACTAAAAAGCAGCTGCTCAACCTCTCCTAACCGAAGCATAAAGGACTCCTCAAGGGGACATAAAAACAAATCCAGACAAACAAAGGGACCCCACAACAGGGTGCAGCATTGAAGGTAAGTGGAATCGGGGCATTTCCATGCTATAAAGGGATGAATCAGCTCTCACTAGAGCCCGAGGGGAGGAAGCCCCTCCCCCACACCCCACACTACATTCAGTGCCAAAGCCAGCGCACAAGAGTTAAAGCAGGTTTGGGGCAGCCATTAAGTCATTGGCAGCTCCAGGGCCTATTCCTGAGAGCAGCAAGACTTAGGACCCCAAGAGGCTAAAGAACGCTCATAGACTTTGAACACAGACCTTGAGCCCAGGCACTGGTAAAGGCATTGATTTAGGTGAGGACAAGGATCTTGAGTGCAGACTTGGACCTCTAGTGGGGAACCTGTGCAGATGGGAGCACAGGTGTGGAAGCAGCTCCCTGAGACTGTTGAAGAAGCCTCGGGCAGAGTGGCACACCAGGGACCATCAGGAGGCTCAACCCTGAGAACAACAAAACCTGAGACCTCAGGAGCCTAGAGAGCACAGACAGATCTTGAATGTGAGGATAAAGTGGAGAAGGCACAGGGCTAAAAATGGCAAGCCAAAATCAGGAACCCCAGAAGAGAAAGATCATCAAGAAGAAATATGTAACACTGGACAACTTTTACACAGAGAAAATCCAGACAAAAGAGAATACAGCAGAGGAGAACAAGCAAGTAATCATATCCAAACCTTCCCAAAATAATGAAAACTGGCCACAAGCTATTGAAGACTTCAAATCTGAGATGATGAGAAAGATGAAAGAGATATGGAAAGAAAATAACAGTTTAAAAGGCAGAATTTTGCAATTGTAAAGTGAGGCTCAGAAATCAAACGAACTGATAAGCAAATTGAACACCAGAAATAACCAGATTGAAAAGGAAAACCAGTCCCTAAAGGCTAGAATTGAGCAATTAGAAGCTAATTGTCTCTCAAGACAGCAAGAACAAATAAAACAAAGTCAAAAGACTGATAAAATAGAAGGAAACATGAAATATCTAAATGAGAAAGTGACAGACAAAGAAAACCAGTCTAGAAGAGACAATTTGAGAATCATTGGTCTTTCAGAAAAAGCAGAAATTAATAGAAATTTGGACTCCATACTAAAAGAAATTATTCAACAAAATTGCCCTGAAGTTCTACAACAAGAGGGCAATATAGACATTGAAAGGATCCATAGATCACCCTCTACACTGGCACCAGAAAAGACAATGCCCAGGAATATAATAGGCAAATTCAAGTGCTTCCAAGTAAAAGAAAAAAATTTTACAAGAAGCCAGAAAGAGACAATTCAGATATCAAGGAGCACCAATCAGGATCACACAGGATCTGGTAGCCTCCATGCTAAAAGACCACAAGGCTTGGAATATGATATTCAGAAATGCAAGAGAACTGGATCTTCAACCAAGGATCAACTACCCATCAAAACTGACTATATACTTCCAGGGGAAAGTATGGGCATTCAACAAGATAGAAGATTTCCAAGTATTTGCACAAAAAAGACCAGGACTAAATGGAAAGTTTGATATCCAACCATAAAAATCAAGAGAAACATGAAAAGGTAAATAAGAAACAAAGGGGAAAGAAAGAAAACTCATATATTTTTTTTAAAATTTCCCTCTTTAAGGGCTTCAATAAGATCTAATTATCTGTATTCCTATGTGGAGTAATGCTATGTATAATTCTCTGTAGTGAACTCTATTCACTATTATAGTATTCACTATTATAGTAATCAGAAGAATAATGCATAGGGAGGGGTTGGAATATTAAATGGTCTAAGATGATATGGGGGTGGGAAAGAGGGGGGTGGATAGTAGAGGACACCAAGAGAAACTTGAATTAATAAGAAAAGTAGCATATTCTATTACACACAACGAGGGCATGGGAAGGGGAAGGAACAAATACTATTATAAGAAGGAGAGGAAGAGAGCATTAAGAGGTAATATTTAAACCTTACTCTCAGTGTAATCAACTCTGAGAGGGAAGAGTAGCTATATTATCCATTAGGATATAAAACTCTATCTAACCCTACTGAGAAAGTCAGAAGGGATAAGCCAAGGGGAGCAGAGGAGTGGGGTGGTCAAAAAAAGGAGGGGAGAAGAAGGGGGAGGAAATTCATTAGGCCTTTAAAAATAAAAAGAGGGGAATAATAAGGAAGGGGGTAGAAAGGGAAGTTAATCAAGGGAGGGGATAAGGGTTACTGGCTTAAAGCAAACCACTGGTTTAAAAGGAAATAGTTTAAGAAGAAGGGGTAGAACTAGGGGAGTATACAAAAATGTCAGCGAATGCACAACTGATAATTATAACTCTGAATATGAATGGGATGAACTTGCTCATAAAAAGGAAGCAAATAGCAGAGTGGATTAGAAACCAAAATCCTACCATATGTTGTCTACAAGAAACACATATGAGGCGGGTGGACATACACAAGTTTAAGGTTAAGGACTTGAGCAAAATCTTTTTGGCATCAAACAAGAAAAAGAAGGCAGGAGTGGCTATTATGATTTCTGACAAAGCCAAAGTAAAAACAGATATGATTAAAAAAGATAGGGAAGGTCATTACATCCTGATCAAAGGCAGTGTAGACAATGAGGAAATAACAGTGCAAGTAATCAAGAGGATCATCCACCATGATCAGGTGGGATTTATACCAGGAATGCAAGGATGGTTCATTAGGAAAACTATCCACATAATTGACCATATCAACAATCTAACAAACAAAAATCACATGATTATCTCAATAGATGCTGAAAAAGCCTTTGACAAAATACAGCATCCATTCCTATTGAAAACACTGAAAAGTATAGGAATAGAAGGATCTTTCCTAAAAATAATAAACAGTATATACCTAAAACCATCAACAAGCACCATATGCAATTGGGATAAATTAGAAGCCTTTCCAATGAGATCAGCAGTGAAACAAGGATGCCCATTATCACCTCTATTATTCAACATAGTACTAGAAACACTAGCAGTTGCAATTAGAGAAGAAAAGGAAATTGAAGGTATCAAAATAGGCAAGGAGGAGACTAAGCTATCACTCTCTGAAGATGATATGATGGTCTACTTAAAAAATCCTAGAGAATCAACTAAGAAGCTTGTAGAAATAATCAACAACTTTAGCAAAGTTGCAGGACACAAAATAAATACACATAAATCATCAGCATTTCTATATATTTCCAACACATTAGAGTAGCAAGAGGTAGAAAGAGAAACATCATTTAAAATCACCCTAGACAATATAAAATACTTAGGAATCTATCTACCAAAAGAAACACAGCAATTATACGAAAACAACTAGAAAACACTTTCCAAACAAATTAAACTAGATCTAAGCAATTGGAAAAACATTGATTTATCTTGGGTTGGGCAAGCTAACATAATAAAAATGAACATTCTACCCAAATTAATTTACCT
>NW_025344112.1:0-1082 GCF_016433145.1 Gracilinanus agilis
AATATTTTCGTACAAGTCTGTTTATCTATGATCTCTTTGGGGTACAAACCCAACAATGGTATGGCTGGATCAAAGGGCAGGCATTCTTTTATAGCCCTTTGAGCATAGCTCCAAATTGCCAGCCAGAATGGTTGGATCAGTTCACAACTCCACCAGCAATGCATTAATGTCCCAATTTTGCCACATCCCCCCCAGCATTCATTACTCTCCCCTTCTTTCATTTTAGCCAATCTGCTAGGTGTGTGGTGATACCTCAGAGTTGTTTTGATTTGCATTTCTTTAATTATTAGAGATTTAGAGCACTTTCTCATGTGCTTATTGATACTTTTGATTTCTTTACCTGAAAATTGCCTATTCATGTCTCTTACCCATTTATCAAGTGGGGAATGGCTTGATTTTTTTATCCAATTGCTTTAACTCCTTGTATATTTGAGTAATTAGACCCCTGTCAGAGTTTTTGTTATAAAGATTTTTTTCCCGATTTGTTGTTTCCCTTCTGATTTTGACTACATTGTTTTTGTTTGTACAAAAGCTTTTTAGCTTAATATAATCAAAACCATTTAATTTACATTTTGTAATTTTCTCTAACTCTTGTTTGGTTTTAAATTCTTTCCTTTCCCAAAGATCTGATAAGTATACTATTCTGTGTTCACTTAACTTATTTATAGTTTCCCTCTTTATATTCAAGTCATTCACCCATTCTGAATTTATCTTGGTGTAGGGTGTGAGATGTTGATCTAAACCTAATCTCTCCCATATTGGTTTTTTTTAAACCCTTGTACTTCTGTGTATTGACTTATAGGTGGAAGATTGGTAAGGGTGGCCAATGGGGGTCAAGTGACTTGCCCTCCCGAATCTAGGCCTGTCTTACCTCTTTCTTATTTATTTTTTGGTTTGATTTATCTAGATCTGAAAGAGGAATATTTAGATCTCCCACTATTATGGTTTTACTATCTATTTCCTTCTTGAGCTCTGCCAGTTTCTCCTTTATGAATTTGGACGCTATGCCACTTGGTGCATACATATTGAGCAGTGTTATTTCCTCATTGTTTATACTGCCTTTAATCAGGATGTAATGACCT
>NW_025344113.1:0-1168 GCF_016433145.1 Gracilinanus agilis
AGTATTGACTCCAAGACAGAAGGTAAGGGTTTAAAATAAGTTTTTTTTAATAACATTCTTTTTAAGGGGGAAAGGGATCTGGTTATCCCTGTCTCCCCAGCTCTGAGAGCCCTGGGGCCGCTCACTCACAAGCCTGACTCAGTCACCTTAGATTCCCTTCTAGTATCAAGGATTATAGGCAGCTTCATAACTATTCCAAAATGATTGGTTTTCTCTGTAATCTTCTGTGTGTTATTTTATGCACTTAAAAACATTCTGAAGCTTTCCGGATTAAGATGGCGGCAGAGTAAGAAGCAGCTCTTAACCTCTCCTGACCGAAACATACAAAACTCCTCAAGGGGACATAAAAACAAGTCCAGACGAACGGAGGAACCCCACAACAGGGCACAGCGTGGAAGGTACGTGGAATCGAGACACTTCCAGGCTAAAAAGGGCTCTCACTCACTCAATCGCGAGCTGAGCAACCGCCCCACCCCCACCCCCTCCACACTCACCTATAGCTCCGAACCCAGCTAAAAAGAAATAGAGCAAGTTTGGGGCACCCATCGAGTCATCAGCAGCTCCGGGACCTGTTCCTGACAGCAGCAAGACTTAGGACCCCATTAAGTCAAAAAAAGCACGCGAAATCTGAGCGCGCGCGCCGGAGCAGGACGCTGGGCGCAGAGAGTGCCGGCTGAGCAGAGGCGTGGGTGGAGGCAAACACAACCAGGAACTAAAGCCTAAGTGGGGAACCAGTGCAGACGGGTATACGACTGTGGAAGCAGCGCCCTGAGACTTGTAAAGAAACCTCCGGCAGAGGATCAAGCAAGAGGGCCCACCAGGGGGCTTGACCTTGGAAAAAACCAGAATTCAGACCTCAGGAGCCAATAGATTGGGAACAGACACTGAGCCCGAGGATAAAGCTGAGAAGCTGCTGGGCTAATGATGGCTACTCAGCATCAGCATCAGGAGGTTCAGAAGAGAAAGAATAATAACAAAAAGAAGAAGTCTTTAACACTCGACAGCTTTTACACAGAGAAAATCCAGACAACCGAGCAAACAGAGGAGGAGAACAAACAAGCATCCGGACCCTCCTCAAATAAGGAAAACTCCTCACAAGCTATGGAAGAGTTCAAAACTGAGATCCTGAGGAAAATGGAAGAGATCTGGCAAGAAAATAACAGTTTAA
>NW_025344114.1:0-11119 GCF_016433145.1 Gracilinanus agilis
AGAAGAAGAAGAAGAAATATAGAAGAAATTGCCATGAGGCAAAATGAACATTATTAGAGATATTTTAAGGCCTCCCTCTAGACCATCAGTTTACAGTTTGAGGAGCTTCTGTGGCCAACAGAAGTTAGCTTCTCTAAATGTAGCTATTCTTGTCCTCAGATTGCAGCCTTATCATCTGTTGCCTTGCCAGAGCTTGTGCTCTGTGGGCAGAGCCTTTGAGAATACACGGACACTCTGAAACAGCTACTCCATGATGGAAGATTACTATTATTGATGCTAATTTGTTGTGAAGTTAGATTTTTAAAAATTCTGAACTTAATCACAAAACAACATGAGCATCCCTCAAACATAATAGAATACCATAAAAAGGTTTATAAATGAAATGGTGAATCTTTATTAAACATGTAAAACAGCTTACTTTTTTTTTAATTCATTGTGAATTATGAATCACCTTGGTAGCCTTTGCTACCTTCAAATTTAGCCAAATTATTCTAGAACCTCCAGGAACCCAACTTTCCTTGTTCTAACAATCATGGAGATAGACAAGGAGATCATAAATGAAAGGTTTAGATCAAACATTTTTAGACTGTACTATTTCTGACACTGTCAGTTAATCAGGTATAGAAAATCACAGGTTGTCCACTCTAACTATTTCAGTGGTAGCAGATCAAAGTAGACATGTTCTGTTCTGTTCTGTGCTAGAAGTGGGTGGGAGCACCATACTGCTTGTTCTGAATTTTCCTTGTTTGAGTGCTTATGATTTGCCTCTGGTTAGTTCTGCTACTGGTCATGATGCTAGCTATTCATCTGATGGTGTGCGCTTAGCATATGTAATCTCTCAAAATTAAAGAAATTGTCTTTTGTAAGAAAAAGGAATCCAGAATCTTTCCTAGTCTTTGTGTTTTCTGTATTGTACTTCATAATCATTTTGAGATAAGAATGCACCAGGTAGTGGTTAGTTACTACCCTAATTATTTTCCATTGCCAAGAAGGAAATAGTCTGGCATTACCCTGTTGGTGCTAGTAATCATTTTTTAAAAGATCAGCAGATGGGAGAGTAAGGTATTAAATGTTTCAATTAGGAAATAATCCTCTTAAGTTTAAAATCCTTCCTCTCTCTCTTAAGAAAAATCTCATCATTAACTGAATTCCCACTGGCTTATGAGAAATAAACATTATCTAGCTTGAGGCTCTGAGACATAGATCGATTTACCTATTAAAAAGCTCCAATCAATGTCTGAGACTCTTCATAATATGAGAGGAGAATTTTTTCATGAAATGGGCCAGACATTTGATTCATCATCAGATGGTCAAAGTGTTGGGGAAACTCTTCCTTCAATTTAGTGAAACAAATCTTTGTGCAGCTTGCTATCCTGGAGACGCGTGAGTCTGTTTTTCTTCAGAAGCATGTCCCTAAATCATATACTTAGAAGGTTACTGGGAATCGCACCATTTTAGAACTGGAATGGATCTCAAGAGATCTTCCAGTCAAAGCATCTTATTTTAGAGGTGAAGAAACTGAGACCCAAAAGGGATGGTAACTTGTCCAAAGTCACACCAGGTAATAAATCATGAACTGAGTCAAGTCAAAATTCAAGGATCAGATCTGTATACTTCCTTCTCTACCTCAGGGTGCCCGATGTTACCCTTTCCTCAACTCAAGGAGGTAGGATCAGGGCTCTTAGTCGGTGTCATTAAGTGATAGAGTCACAGAGACCTAATCCAGTGCTGTTTTTCTTTCACCCAGCTATCTCTCAAACAAACAAAAGAGAGATATAGATACACACTTTTTTTTTTTACAAATATTTTCTTTACTAACTTTACTAACTTTAAACTTTACTAACCTTCACCAATCAGTATTTGCCATGTAAACTTGTTTGGTTACTGGGTACCACTAATGTTTACCTACATGTTCTGATGTGTCTTAAAGGTAAATGTGGATTCCAGTTTACATAAAGAATTGACGGACAAATGTCATAATGGCTATTCTAAAATAAGTAAGGGAGCCCTTGATCTTGAGCCATCTCTTTTAATGGTTAACATTGGCTATAGATGAAAGGGACATTGATAAAGGTAGAGCCTATAGACAGGGCTGACAAAAACACTGGTCTAGTATGGCAGCCCACAAGAATCCCCAGTTCAATCTGAACCAGATTAAAATGTAACTGGGAAATAATTAACAAAATAAATAAAAATACAATAAAACCTAAAAGATATTACATTTAATGGGTTAATGGTTCCCTTTCTATTTCAGTTTGACAACACTGGTCTATGCTGACTTAACAACTGGTTGGACATGTCACTTAATAAATACTTATTGAGCGCAACTAGATAGCATAGTGGATAGAGTGCCAGGCCTGGAGATGGGAGGTCCTGGGTTCAAATATGACCTCAGACATTTCCTAGCTGTGTGACCCTGGGCAAGTTACTTAACCCCATTTGCCTAGCCCTTACCACTCTTCTGTAAGACAGGAGGTAAGGGTTTTTTAAAAAACTAAATAAAAAATAAATGCTAATTGACTGATGAGTAAGTGAGAATGAAGATTAAAGGATAACTTTGGTAATTGGAAGGATCATTCTGTCTTCAGCAGAAATACGGAAGTTTGGAGGAGGAATAGGTTTAAGGAAGAAGGGAATGAGTTTTGTTTTTAAACATGTGGAATTTGAAATGCCTAAAGGACATCCAGGTGAAGATTTCTCACAAGCATTTGGCAAAGCAGGAATTGAGTTCAGAAATGAGATTAAGACAGACTATATAGATTTAGGAATTATAGAAATGGAGATGATTCAATTCATAGGAACAGATGAGATCACCAAGGGAGAGTGTAGGGAGAAAAGATGGCCCTGATTCATCTATTAAGAGGTACATTTGGATTACTCATATGTTCTTTATTAAAATCTTGTCAGACATGAATTCATTGCAAAGGAAATGTACTTCCTCAGGCTTTAGTAAGATGGTGGTTTTACTGTGGATGTTTTATGGCCCTGTGATTGTGATTTTATTGTGAAATGTCATGTGTAAATTTGTCATTAAAAACTGGCGGATTATGTTAACATCTAATATGTCTAGTAATTTACTATTTCAAAGTACTTTTATATACATAATCTCATGTAATCTTGTGAGACAGGTAGAACTGTTTTACTTCTAAATGACAGATGAAGAAACTGAGGCTCAGAGACTCAAAATGGACACACAGATAGTTTCTAGCCTTCTTCTGCACTCTGCAAGCCAAGCAAATAGAAATTTGTGTTGTTTCACACACATCTCCTATCTCAGTTGACCTTCATGCCTGGAATGCACTCCCTCTGCTTCTGAGAATCTCTAGTTTCCTGTGAAGATCAACTCTGGCATCACCTTTTGCATAAAGAATTTCTTGATTTCTGCCCCTTCTCAGTGCTTATTACTGTCTATTTATCTTATATCTGTCTTATACATATATAAACAGGTATGTACATAAACACATCAGAGTTTGTCCCAAAAGTCTTAGTGTTGTTCTTCCTCCCTCACCCTTTGGCAAGCAGGCTTAAAGTGACTTGTTCAGGATCACACAGTTAGTAAGTGTCTATGGCTGAATTTGAACTCAGGTCTTCCTGACTTCAAATTCAACGCTTTATCCACTGCGTTCCCTAGCTGCCCCTTAGTGTAGTTGTAAACTTTAATAGCTTAAAACTGATCTAAGACTTTTTGGAATACCCTGAATAAAGAGTTTTCTAGAATTCTATATGCATATGTTTTCTTGCCTGATGGAATAAGCTCCTTGAGGACAAAGACTATTTTATTTTTATCTTTCTATCTCTATCACTTAGCACAGCACCTAACAAATAGTATGAAGTAAATGCTTATTGATTGACTGGACTAGAATACAGTTTTGCTTTGTTTTTTAAACTCTCTCCAGCATATTACTATGCCTTCCTAATTCACAGCTATTTCAGGAGCAGAAAGAAGAAAGTGGCAGAAATTGTCATGATGGAAATTCAGAAAGACAAAATTCTAACAATAATCCATTTATTAGCAAGACTAGCAACTGCCAACAAAAGTGGTTGACAGCCTCTCGATGACCCAAGACTCCAAGTGAGGACTGACTGACAGGGTCTTTTATAGTGATGAACAAGACGACAAAATAAAATCTCAAGTAGTATAGATGGACCTTCTTCTGAATGGCTAGAAAGTAAAAACCTCTGCCATCAGCTTGCTATTACATCATTTGGACTCCTCCCCTTCTGAAACATAAACAAGACCTATGAATCTGGAGATTTGGGAGTGCTTCAACAGCTTAGATAAAACTGGCTTGACACAGGTTATGTAAATTTTCTCCAGAATGTGGCTGGTGGGTGAAGTTCCAAAGGTGGTCATACAAGTCATAAATTAAACGTGGAGGTGCAAATTACTAGATTATGGTGAGGCACATGTTACAAGAATAGAATCACCAAGCAACCAAAAGTTACCTGAATCAACATGAACTTTATGACCCAAGTGACCAAGGTTGCTTGAGGAGTCTTTGAACAGTAAGGAACAGTGAAGGGGAATATTAAGCTAGCTTGATCAAATCTTAACAAAATAGAATTAAAAATTGATTTTCAAGGGGCAGCTAAGGAAAACAGAAGATAGAGTGCCAGGCCTAAAGTTGGGAGGATCTGGATTCAAATTTGACCTCAGCTGCTTCCTAGCTGTATGACCCTGGGCAAGTCACTTAACCCCAATTGCCCAGTCCTTGCCACTCTTCTGTTTTAGAATTGATGCTAAGAAAGAAGGTAAGGATTTTTTTTTTAAATCAATTTTCAATTTCATAAAATCATCAATATTTAACAGGGATTTTGAAGGGTCTTACGAAGCCCTTTTTAGAATCATGTTTTTGAATGTATAAAATAAAATTCAGTTACAAAAGAAACCAATTTTATTGATATTTAGTTATCAGAATATTTAAAAATTAAACAAGTTCACAGCCACAGGTTAAAAACCCTTGCTCTAATGATTTACAAGGAAAATTTTCAACCATGTCACATTTAAAAATCCCCAAATTTAATTTATTAATATTTTCTTCAATGATACCTAGGTGATTTCGAGTGACACATGTACACTTGAATTGGAGTGGGTTATTTTTCAAATTAAATAAATTTACCTGTTGACATAACAGAAAAATCGTCTTTAAGTCAGTAGGACTGTGTAGATATTCAGCTCTGACTATTTGTAGCTATACAAGTCATTTCACTGCTCTGAACCTCAGTTTGTTCAACTATAAAAAGGGTATAATATAGCTACCTCACAGGGTTGTTAAGAGAGTATTCTATAAATGTGAGCTGTTATTATTATTAGGAAAATGAGAATGCCATACATTTTTTTGTCCAAATGCACCTGAATGGTGTTCAAAGTGAAGAAGGCATAAAAGAAATGAGTATTACAGATAAAAAACGCCATGCCTTCTCCAGAAAACCTGGGAATTGGCCAATTGAATGCAGAGCTGTGCTGAAATAGGCTATATTTGGCTGAATAAGATTTAATGCATATTAATAGAAATTCATGGTCAGCTTAACCCATTAAAAGAAAGTAATAAAGGTTGATTGGTACAGTAATATGGAACTTGGCAAGAACCATCCTGTTGCCTAACCACAGTTTGAACTTCCTGAAACAGCAAGAAAAATGTAATACCTCTAATAGAATAAATATGAAAATAAAAGAGCCTGAAGATGCATTATTGCAGATCTTCAGTCCTTTTGAATGAACATAATGAGAAGCACAAAATTTTAAAGTGAAATGGTTGAGGGGCAGCTGGGTAGCTCAGTGGATTGAGAGTCAGGCCTAGAGATGGGAGGTCCTAGTTTTAAATCTGGCCTCAGACACTTCCTAGCTGTGTGACCCTGGGCAAGTCACTTGACCCCCATTGCCTACCCTTACCGCTCTTCCACCTAGGAGCCAATACACAGAAGTTAAGGGTTTAAAATAAAAATAAAGTAAAATAGTTGACCAAAATGTAGAATAAGTATCTGAGAGGGCATTGTTATGCCTTCAAAAAAATGATGACTATGAAGAATTCAGAGAAAAATGGGAAAATTTTTATGAACCCATGCAGGGTGAAGTAAGAAGAACCAGGAAAACAATATAAACAATGGCTATAACAACGTAAGGGGAAAGAACAACAAAAATTAAAAACTGAACACTATGTAATTATAATAACCAAATTTGGTCCCAGAGAAGAACTGAAAAAAATGTACTTTTCTTCTTTGCAGAGGTAGGGGACCATGGTGATGGAATATTATAATATTGTCAAGCCTGGTTGATTTGTTAAATGGTTTTGCTGAACTGCTTTATTTCTCTTTCTTTTTATTCTTTGTTACAAAGGACGACTGCCTGGGAATGGAGGGGAGGGATATATTTGGAAATAAATGTAATATATGAAGTTAAAAGATAGTAATAAAAATTTAGAAAAAGTGATGAAGTCTAATTTTTTTTTAAACTTTGAGAATGCTCATTTTTGGTGCTTAAATGTTTCTTGAAAGCCTAGGATTATTTGGAAGCCGCCAGTGTTTTTTTCCCCAAGGTATCTTGTAAAGAAGATCAACTTATATCATCATTGGACTGGAAATAAAGCTGCTAGGTATGTTAAACCAGATAGACTACATACTTAGTATTCAATGTTGAAACCCCAAGTTTGTCTTGTATGTATGTATATAGTGACATACAAAATAAGTAAGGCTTACTAGCTTTTTTGTGTGGGGGAACAATTTTTGATAAGCCTGACACATTGATTCCATATAGGTCTAGAGAGGGGTGGACACTGAAAGTCAAGTTTCTTATTAGTAGAGCCATAAGAATTCTAGCAAACCACAGAAGGAGGGATTAGCTCTGAAATCTACCTTAGAGATCTGTTAGGCTGTCTTTATATACGTAGACACATATGCATGACTGACCTAAATACATATACACAATATGAATATATATATCTCACCGAACAGATCTCCATATCTATCTAGCTATCCATTTAGGAAAGCTAAATCTACTGTTAGGGACATCTACAAACAACTTCTACAAGGGAATTTACCATAAGACCCAAGCCTGGTGATCACAATTAGGAGTGGAGAAGAAAAAAAAAAATCTAAGTGGAAAATTGAGGAAAATAAGCATATTATGAGGCATTAGGGAACTAAAACTGCATATATACAAGTGTAACATTCCTCTTTGAGGTCACTTCCCCAACTTACTCTTGCACTGGCAGGCTGGGACCCCTTTCCCACCTAATACCAATTCCATAATGAATAACTGATAGCAAAGAGAACTCATTTATCCAGATTAGTAACAAAATAGAAATCAGGGAAAGTATACAGAGGAGGATGCATACCAAACAATACCGAGTGAAGAAACTCACTCCTTGGGAACAAGATAACTCGCCTCAACTAAGTGTGAGAGAGTCATGCATCTCACCCAAGGAGAAGTTCACCCAAGTCTCTAGCATAGCAAGCTGAACCTAGGGACATGATGGAGACTGGCAGCTTTTCTTATGTCTCCCCAGAATTTTTTCCTTCAGCAGGAGTTGAAGTGGTATTGATCTCCCTCTAAGCCATAAGCACCTAAGTGACTCCCCTGCTTGAAGAGTCCTGAAAAAGACTACCAGAGGATGGAGGTTTCTGGTGCTTCCTCAAGGACTCTGCCCCACTCCTTATGAAGGGCGTAGGACCTTCATCTCCACTCTTAAGGAGAAAGTTCCATATCAATAGGCTCTGGGACAGGGGTTATAGAAATATTGTCACAGGAATGCCCAAGTGTGATGGATGGGTGATAAACTTGTACCAAAACCCACTGATGACTCAAGGTGAGGCCCTTGAGATTGGGGACTGTGTTTCTGTTTTTTTTTTTTTTTTTTGTGTCCCAAGCAATTTCATACCAGGCTGTATTTCAGGAGTCTCCATTGTTTCAGAAACTTCATCTAGAAAGCTCATTTCTGCCCTAGAATTCACATCTTGTAAAAATACCTTCTCTCTCTTCCACTCTTCCATCTTAAATGCTAAATCTAATAGACTTTTTTCAGTGCTCATCCTTCTTGACCTCTAAAGTCTCTGACACTATTGGTTACTCTCTTTTCATTGATACTCTCTTCCTTCTAGATTTCCATGACACTGTTCTATTCTAGTTTTCTAGTTTTCTTCCTACTTCTCTGACGGTTCCTTCTCAATCTCCACTGCTGGTGGAGGTTACAACCCCAAAAAGGTGGGTCTCCCTCAGGGTTCTGTCCTGAGTCCCCTTCTCTTCTCCTTTGATACTCACTTGGTGATCTTATCAGCTCTTGTGGATTCAATGATCATCTTTCTGATGATGACTCTCAGATGTCCTCATCCAGCCCTAACCTTTCTCCTAACTTCCAGACTTGCATGTCCAATTGCCTATTAAACATCTTGAACTGGATGTCTGATAGACACCTTGAACTCAACACATCCAAAACTGAACTCATTATCTTTTCCCTGAATACCTCCTATCTTCCCTTTTCCTGTCCAGGGCACTGTCATCTTTCCAGTCACCTAGGCTCACAATCTAGATGTCATTTCACCCCTCATTCTCTCTCATGCCCCATATCTAATCTTTTGTAAAGTCATGTCAATTATAACTTGACAGTCTCATATATTATTCCTTCTCTCCTCTGCTCCTGCCAACACCCTGGTTCAGGCCATTATTGCCTTATGCCCAGACAATTACAACAGTTTTCTGCTTAGTCTCTTTGCCACAAGTCTCTCCCCATTCCAATCCATTTTCTATTTAGCTGTCAAATAAATCTTCCCAAAGCATAGATCTGTCACTCCTTCTGCCCTCACTCTAATACCTGCAAGATTTAAATGCTCTAGGGTTTAAAGACCACTCTTAACTGACTCTCCCCCTACCTCCCCTTCCACTCTTCTTCCACTAGCCATGTACTCTGTGCTCCAGTGACGCTGGCCTCCTTGTTGTTCCTTGAACAAGACACTCCATCTCCTGATCCAGATATTTACTCTGGCTCTAATTCTCCGAAATTCTTCCCCTCCTCATCTCTGCCCTTTGGCTTTTCTGGCTTCCTTCAAGTCACGCAAATCCCTCCTTATTTAAAAAGCCTTTCCAGATTCCCCTTTAATGCCAGTGCCTTCCCTTTGTTCTTGTACTGTTGTTTGCAGGTTATCTTCCCTCATTATACTCTCTCGGTTGAGAACAAGTACCTTTTTGCCCTTCTTTGTCCCCCTACGTAGTCCACAAACTGTAACATAGTAGGTGCCTGCAAAAATGCCTGTTGTTTCACTCATTTTCACAGGCTTTAATATCTATGTTAAAGAATTTTCTAATGATTTGTCCTCAGGGGTTTTCCACCGCAGATTCTATGCTGTCTGAAGTGCTGCTGCAAAGAGAGCCAAAACTGTTCTGATTGAGTCCACTAGAAATTCCTTCTACTTAACCTCTTATGGGCTCTCACTGCCATTCAATGATCTTGTAATTCATTTCAAGTTGCCTCTCTGTCATATTCTCCACAGCAGCTCGCTTCAAATAGCCACTCTCCTCAAGTCCCCAAATCATCCTTGCCCTGTACAATAAAACAAGATCTACTTGACTGAGACACTTGAGATCTTTTGATCCATGAGCAGGCACTTAACTTCTCTGTAAAATGGGGATAACAATAGCTGTAGTACCAACCCTGATTTCAGTCTGCCAATTTTCCAGGGTTTTTTGGAGGCAGAAATAAGATAATTTCTAAAATGTGCTTTGTAAAACTTTAAAGTACTTTCATAAATCTCAGTTATTGCCTATTTTTAAAATTGTGTGTCTTTGAATCCTCCATTTTCCCCTTCCCTCCCACTCCTATACTAGAAATCCTTTCAATTTTACTCCTGTAATATCTCCTGGGTCCATCCCCTCCTTCCCATTTCCACTTCCTAGTTAAGCCCCGCCTTATGGCTCCACTGGATTATAAATACACTCCTAAAATGTCTTCCATCCTCCATTTTCTACATCTTGCAGTTCGAAGTGTGCACTCCTACCGAATCTCTTTCTCATGCGCAGCTCTCAGCCCTCCATGCTAGTGCTGAAAGACCTTCTATGGCTGCCTAATTGGCCCCTAAATCTATCCCATCTTGACGTTTAACGTACTCCCCAATTTGGTTCTAACAGGCTTTTTCGGTACTCTCTCTCTACCTTATTTTCTCTCCATCACCCCCGCCCCCCAGGAAAACGCAATTGCTCGCAGCCGTCTATCAGCCCATCCCCCGGTTCTTCCCTTCCCCATTTTTCAGGCGTCACAGCAGAAGGAATGACTTTTGGCGACCACCACCCCCCATCCCACGCACCCCCGCCTGTCTTCCGCCCCTCCTGCTTCCCGGGTACTTCGGAGTCATCTTTTTGCACTGCATCCCTTCGCATGCATGTGCCATCTTCTCGCTTCGATTTTAAGTTTTTTGGGGATAAACCCTGCCTAGTCCATTTATCTCTGTGTCCTGCCCCTTTGCAACCCTCACCCCGGGCCCCGGGCTAATTGAATGCTATAGGGGAAAGAATGTTGTTGGCCTTAGCACATCACTGAGTAATGGGCCGTCAGGATGAAGCTTAGACACGTCATTACTACTTTCAGGACACAGTGGACTGCCTTGGATCCTTTTGCAAATGGGTGGGGCAACCAAATGACACGGCCAGCCCTAGCAACAGGCCCCAAAAGATGGTGAACTGTAGGAGCCAATAGGAGCCTGTCCCGGGCAAGGCGCTAGCCAATGGGAGACGGAAACGGGCGAATAGGAGGACGCGCCAATTCTCCTGCCCGAGCCTCGGCCCAACAAAATGGCTGCGGCGGTGGCGGCGGCGGCGCTTTGTTTCCTCAGCTCCTGCAGCGGCCTGTGAGCTGTGGGGCGGGAGGCGGGGCGGCGACCGCGGCGGGGACGGTGACGACGACGACGACGACCACGAGCAGTCCTGCGCCTTTTGAGCCTCTCCCGGGTCCGGCCAGGAGTAAGAGCGGCGCCCTGCGGTCGCACTAGCGGGAGCGGGAAAGGGGAGACATGATCATTGAGTCTCTGAGGTAGAACACCGCTCGGGGCTCGCGGGTCCTGGCGTGAGGCGCCCTGGGCGACTTGGCGGGCGCGGGTGCGGGTGCGGGGGAGGCCGCGGTGGGGTTGAGGGGAG
>NW_025344115.1:0-13598 GCF_016433145.1 Gracilinanus agilis
GTATAAATATATACAAAACTAGGAGGGAAGAAGATAACAATAAGAAAAAAGGAAAGCAACCAAAAAGGAATAAATTTATATTCCATAAAGAAGCACATGAAATCAACAGGGGAAAAATAACAATACATTGTAAGGGTAAAGAGGTTAGAGGGAGGGAATATTCAATACTTAAGTGCATTGAAATCAACTTAGAGAAGAGCAATGTGATCCATAGGGACAGAAAATTGATTCACGCCCTATAGAGAAGTAGAAGGGTAACAAAGGGACTTGTGGGGAGGGAAGCAATACTAGGGAGGGAGAGGGCTTGGGGGGGAGCACCACGTGGCTTTAAAGAACAGTAAGAGGGGAATAAGAAGGGAGGGGAGAGAAAGGGAAGTAGAAGAAGGGAGGGGATTATAGGAACTGATTAAAAACAAAACACTGGTATAGAAGGAAACAGTGAAAGAAGAAAGAACAGGACTAGGAGAGAGAATCAAAGTGTCTGGGAATGCAGAGTTGATAATTATAACTCTGAATGTGAATGGGATGAACTCACCCATAAAATGGAAGCAAATAGCAGAGTGGATTAGAAACCAAAACCTAACCATATGTTGTTTACAAGAAACACATATTAGACAGACAGACAGACATAGAATGAAAATGAGAGGATGGAGCAAAATCTTTTGGGCTTTAAATGAGAAAAAGAAGGCAGGGGTGGCTATCATGATCTCTGACAGAGCCAAAGTAAAAATAGATAAGGTTAAAAGAGATAGGGAAGGTTACTACATCCTAATAAAAGGCAGTATAAACAATGAAGAAATATCAGTACTCAATATGTATGCACCAAACGGAAAAGCTTCCAAATTTCTAAAGGAGAAGCTAGTGGAGCTCAAGGATGAAATAGATAGCAAAACCATACTAGTGGGGGACCTGAACCTTCCCCTATCAGATCTAGATAATTCAAACCAAAAAATAAATAAGAGATAAGAAAGGTGAATGAAACCCTAGAAAAATTTGAGTTAATAGATATTTGGAGAAATATAGAGACAAAAAGAAATACACCTTTTCAGCAGCACATATAACATTCACAAAGATAGACCATGTAATAGGGCACAGAAACATAGCAAACAAATGCAAAAAAGCAGAAATAATAAATGTAATCCTCTCAGATCATAATGTAATAAAAATAGTTATTAGTAAGAGTACATGGAGAAGCAATCCAAAAACTAATTGGAAATTAAATAATATGATTCCCCAAAATAATTTAGTGAAAGAATAAATCACAGAAACAATAATTTCATTTAAGACAATGACAATGATGAGACATCTTACCCAAACTTATGAGATGCAGCCAAAGCAGTTCTAAGAGGAAAATTTATATAACTGAGTGCATATATTAACAAATTAGGGAGGGCAGAGGTTAATGAATTGGGCATGCAACTTAAAAAACTAGAACATGAACAAATTAAAAATCCTCAGATGAAAACTAAATTAAAAATATTAAAAATCAAAGGAGCAATTAATAAAATTGAAAGTAAAAGAACTATTGAATTAATAAATAAGACCAGAAGCTGGTATTTTGAAAAAACACATAAAATAGACAAAGTATTGATTAATCTAATTAAAAAAAGGAAAGAAGAAAACCAAATTAATAGTATCAAAGATGAAAAAGGAGACCTCACCTCTGATGAAGAGGAAGTTAAGGCAATCATTAAAAACTATTTTGCCCAGTTATATAGCAATAAATTTAACAATCTAGGTGATATGGATGAATATTTGCAAAAATATAAATTGCCTGGATTAACAGCAGAAGAAATAGAATACTTAATCCAATATCAGAAAAAGAAATTGAACAGGCCATTAAAGAACTCCCTAAGAAAAAATCACCAGGGCCTGATGGATTCACAAGTGAATTCTATCAAATATTCAAAGAACAATTAATCCCAATACTATACAAATTATTTGATATAATAAGCAAAGAAGGAATCTTACCAAACTCCTTTTATGACACAAATATGGTACTGATTCCAAAGCCAGGCAGATCAAAAACAGAGGAAGAAAATTACAGAGCAATCTCCTTAATGAACATAGATACAAAAATCTTAAATACAATACTAGCAAAAAGACTCCAGCGAGTGATAAAGATGGTTATTCATCATTATCAGGTGAGATTTATACCAGGAATGCAAGGATGGTTCAACATTAGGAAAACCATCCACATAATTGACCATATCAACAAGCAAACCAACAAAAACCACATGATAATCTCAATAGATGCAGAAAAAAGCCTTTGACAAAATACAGTACCCATTCCTACTAAAAACACTGGAAAGTATAGGAATAGAAGGTCCTTTCTTAAAAATAATAAACAGTATATATCTAAAACCATGAACAAGCATCATATGCAATGGGGATAAATTAGAAGCCTTTCCAATAAGATCAGGTGTGAAACAAGGATTATTATCACCTCTTTTATTTACCATTGTTCTAGAGACACTAGCAGTAGCAATTAGAGAAGAAAAAGAAATTGAAGGTATGAAAATAGGCAATGAGGAGACTAAGCTATCACTCTTTGCAGACAATATGATGGTCTACTTAAAAAATCCTAGAAAATCAACTAAAAAGCTAGTAGAAATAATCAACAACTTTAGCAATGTTGCAGGATACAAAATAAACCCACATTTCTATATATTTCCAACATATTAGAGCAGCAAGAGGTAGAAAGAGAAACACCATTTAAAATCACCCTAGACAATATAAAATACTTAGGAATCTATCTACCAAAACAAATACAGGAATTATACGAACATAACTACAAAACACTTTCCAAAAAAATAAAAGTAGATCTAAACAATTGGAAAAACATTGAGTGCTCATGGGTAGGATGAGCTAACATAATAAAAATGACCATTCTACCCAAATTAATTTACGTATTTAGTGCCATACCTATCAAACTACCAAAAACATTTTTACTACATTAGAAAAAACTATAACAAAGTTTATTTGGAAGAACAAAAGATCAATAATATCAAGGGAAATAATGAAAAAAAAACATGAAGGAAGGTGGCTTAGCAGTACCAGATATTAAACTATAAAGCAGCTGTCATCAAAACAATATGGTACTGGCTAAGAGATAGAAGGGAGGATCAGTGGAATAGACTTGGGGTAAGTGATGTCAGCAAGACAGTGTGTGATAAACCCAAAGAGTCCAACTTTTGGGACAAAAATTGCTGGGAAAATTGGAAAACAATATGGGAGAGATTAGGTTTAGATTAACATCTCACACCATACACCAAGATAAATTCAGAAAGGGTGAAAGACTTGAATATGAAGAAGGAAACTATAAGTAAATTAGGTGAACACAGAATAGTATAATTGTCAGATCTCTGGGAAAGGAAAGATTTTAAAACCAAACAAGAGTTAGAGAAAATTACAAAATGTAAAATAAATAAGTTTAATTATATTAAATTAAAAAGTTTTTGTACAAGGGAAAACAATGCAACCAAAATCAGAAGGGAAACAACAAACTGGGAAAAAATCTTTATAACAAAAAATTCTGACAGAGGTCTAATTACTCAAATATAGAAGGAGCTAAAACAATTGTATAAAAAAATTAAGCCATTTCCCAATTAACAAATGGGCAAGGGACATGAATAGGCAATTTTCCAGATAAAGAAATCAAAAGTATCAATAAGCACATGCGAAAGTGTTCTAAATCTCTAATAATTAGAGAAATGCAAATCAAAACAACTCTGAGGTACCACCTCCAGCCTAGCAGATTGGCTAAAATGATAGCTGGGGAAAGTAATGAATGTTGGAGGGGATGTGGCAAAATTGGGACATTAATGCATTGCTGGTGGAGTTGTGAACTGATCCAACCATTCTTGAGGGCAATTTGGAACTATGCCCAAAGAGCGATAAAAGAATGCCTGCCCTTTGATCCAGCCAAAACATTGCTGGGTTTGTACCCCAAAGAGATCATAGATAAACAGACTTGCACAAAAATATTTATGGCAGTGCTCTTTGTGGTGGCAAAAAACTGGAAAGCAAGTGTATGCCCTTCAATTGGGCAATGGCTGAACAAATTGCGGTATATGTTGGTGATGGAATACTATTGTGCTCAAAGGAATAATAAACTGGAGGAATTCCATGTGAACTGGAAAGACCTCCAGGAATTGATGCGGAGTGAAAGGAGCAGAGCCAGAAGAACATTGTACACAGAGACTGATATATTATGGTAAAATCGAATGTAATGGACATCTCTACTAGCAGCAATGCAATGACCCAAGACAATTTGGAGGGATTTATGGAAAGGAACACTATCCATATTCAGAGGAAGAACTGCAGGAGTAGAAACACAGAAGAAAAACAACTGCGTGGACACTTGGGTTGATGAGAACATGATTGGGGATGTAGACCTGTAAAGACCACACCCGTGTAACTATCAATAATGTGTAAATAAGTCTTCACTGACCACACCAGTGGAAATGTGAATTAGCTACGGTGGGGGGAGGGGGGAGTTGATAGATGGGGGGTGAAGGGGGTGAAGGGTAAAGTAAAAACATGACTTATGTAACCAGTGAAATTTTTTCTAAAAATAAAAAATTATTAAAAATCTGATGCTATATGTTATCAGAGCCCTTATACTAAGAATTTTAATTATGATTTTTTCATTCATCCCTAGGTAAACCTGTGGGGTGTATGAAGTTTGCCTTTATTGATGGTTTCCTGTTCTACTCTTTGCCTTACTGGGTATCTGACTGAGATCCTCACTCAGGCACCTCTTCTGGGTCAAACCCACGACCAGCACCATGAGAATCTCATCCTCCAAAATTTGTCATATTTCAAAATTTGTCAAATTTCAAAACATGCCTCTCCCATACAGTATATCTGTGTTGTGACAAGGGTCTTCTAGAGATAATGCCTCATTCAACCCTAGGTCAAATGCCAAATTAGTTTTAACTTGGACTTTTCTTTTTCTTTTAAATTAGTAATTTGGAACCTTTTTCATATGGTTGTCAATTAGTCGACAAGCTTGTATTAAGTACTTTCTATGTGCCAGACACTGTTTTTAGTGCTGGGAATATGAATACAAGAAAAAAGAAAGATAGCTCAACCCTTCCCTCCAGTATCTTACATTATAATGGAGAAGACAATGAATAAAAAATATTTTAGAAAGAGAGGGAGAAGAGCAAGGAAAGGACAGTACCTGGATCTGAGAAGTCCAGACTTCAGTCCAGTGAAAACTGAATGACTCTTGGGCATATACAGTGCTTTTTTTTTTTTGGTAAACTGTTTATGTGATTTAACCACTCCTATATTAAGTATGACCTTTGACCTTGCATTTTTATGTTAATTCTCTGTAGATCTTATATATCAAGCTTTCTCTGAGGCATTTAAATGCCTGTTCGTTGCTGTCCTTGGTCATATTGCTCAAACAACCACCCATTGTACCTACACATAGGACCTAACAACAATTCTGGTACAAAGTTTATGGTACTATGGTCATTTAAAAATACTCCTTTTCATTTGCATGACCTTGAAAATGACCTTAAGGCCAGGATGTTTTTTAAACTAACTTTTTTTTCAATTACATATAGAAACAATTATTGACAATTGTTTTCTGACATTTTAAGATTCAGATTCTCTCTCACCCTCCCTTCCTGAGACAGTAAATAGTCTGATGTAGGTCATACCAGGGCTGTCATGCAATACGTATTTTTGTATTCCTTATGTCATGTCAGAAGACACATATAGCACATAAAGTGAAATAGGGCATGCTTTGATTAGCAATCAGATTCCAACAGTTCCTTCTTTGGCTGTGGGACAGTACTTTTCATCTTGAGTTCCTTAGGGTTATCTTGGAACCTTGTTTTACTGATAATAGTCTTAGTCCTTCATAGATGATCCTTGTATAATATTTCTATTACTGTATTTAATGTTCAGGTTCTGCTTACTTCACTATAAATCAGTTCATATAGTTTCATAGTTTCCATGTTTTTCTGAACTCATCCTGTTCATCATTTTTATGGCATAATAGTTTTCCATTATAACCATAAACCACAGCTTGTTCTGCCATTCCCCAATTGATATACAAATTCTCAGTTTCCAATTTTCCACTAAAAAAAAGCTGCCAAAAATATTTTTAAAGGTAGGTCCTTTTCTCCTATCTCTGATCTCTTTGGAATATTGACCCAATAGCTGCGTCAAAGGATATGCATAGCTGTATGGTCCTATGGGCATGTTTTAGGATTGTTCTCCAGAATGGTTGGTTCAGTTCACAGTTCTACTAACAGGGAATTGCTTTCCCAATTTTCCCACATCCCCTCCAACATTTGCCATTTTCCTTTTTGGTCATGTCAACCAATTTGACGGGTATGAAGTGGTATCTTAGATTTGTTTTAATTTATATTTCTCTAATCAATAGTGATTTTGGAGCATTTTTAATATGACTATAGATAGTTTTAATTTCTTCATCTGAGAACTGACTGTTTATATCCTCTGACTGTTTATCAATTGGGAATTAGGCCAGCATTTTCTAGAAAATGATAAAGGTAGTAATCTGTTGTCAAATTTTACCACTGGCTGATTTGAGGGAAAGTCAGAAAGGAAATAAACCTTTTTGTACCTTAGAATATGTTTACAAGTCATTTTCTTGCCATCTTTGTTGGCCATTTTATCATACTCTCCTAGGATTCAGTATTCCAGAACTGTCTTAAAGATAAAATAGCTTGAGAGTTATGCTCTCTTAGTTATTCAGTAGCTAACTCCTTTAGCCTTGATGTCTGATGCGAATTTGAGGTAGCAGTATATGAGCTATTGCCATGTTAACTATCAGAGAATCTGACCATCGTAATGAAGAATTTAGAGAGTAATTTGTTCTTCTGAGAAATAAATAAAATGATCATGTTGGAGAGTACCATAAAATCTTTCAGTACTAAGAGTCCCTTGGTTTAAAACCAGGAAGCTAGAAATATGTACTTCTTCCAGGAAATTTTCTTTGAAAAATACTCTGGGGGCAGAAAAATATTCTGGGTGGCACAGTGGATTGAGATCCAGGCCTAGAGATGGGAGATCCTGGGTTCAAATATGACCTCAGGCACTTCCTAGTTGTGTGACCCTGGACAAGTCCCATCACCCCCATTGCCTAGCCCTTACCACTTTTCTGCCTTGGAACCAATACACAGTATTGATTCTAAGATGGAAGGTAAGGGTTTAAAAAAAAGAAAGAAAGAAAAATACTCTGCAAACCTAGTTACTCTTAGTTCTATTATCACTTAAAAGGCAATGAGGAAATGGACACCCTGACAGATTAAGTACTCTTTGCATGTAGTCAATACTATCTTAGTTTTCTGTTAGAATGTAAACTCTCTCCAATTGACAAATGGTCAAAGGATATGAGCAGGCAATTCTCAGATGAAGAAATTACAACTATCTTAAGGCATATGAAAAAGAAATGCAAATTAAAACAGCTCTGAGATACCACCTTACACCCACCGGACTGGCTAACATGAGAAAAAAAGGAAAATGATAAATGTTGAAGGGGATATAGAAATATTGGGTCTCTAATATATTATTGGTGGAGTTGTGAACTAATATAAACATTTTGGAGAGCAGTCTGGAACCAGGCCTAGTGGGTCATCAAGCTGTGCCTAGCTTTTGACCCAGCAATATCGCTACTGGGTCTGTATCCCAAAAATATTAAAGAAAGAGGAAAAGAACTTAACTCTACAAACATATTTATAGCAGTTCTTTCTATGGTGGCAAAGAACTTGAAACTGAAGGGTTGGTCCATCAATTGGGAAATGGCTGAATAAGTTGTGGTATATGCTTGTAATGGAATACTATCATACCATAAGAAATGACAAACAAGATGACAAAAAAATCCTGGAAAGACTGAGATGAAATGATACAAAGTGAAGTGAGCAGAACCAGAAGAATGTTGTACACAGCAATAATGTATGATGTTCTAATCTGATTTAACTACTGTCAATAATATTATCCAGGGCAACTCAAAGGGATCATGACAAAAAGAATATCTGCTGCTGTGAAAGAAATAAGCAGAGTTTGAATTCAGACTGAAATATACCTTTCTTCACTTTCTTTCCTCCTCTCTAGGCAATGTGTGTCTTGTTTCACAACATTATGAACGTGGGAATATGTATTATATGGTAACATGTACAGCCTTTATTATGTTACTTGTCTTCGTGGGGAGGGAGGAGGCATGGGTACAAAGAGGAGAGAGAGAACATGGATTGCAAAATGTCTGAAAATCAGTATTAAAAATTGTACTTGACATGGAATCTGGAAAAAATGTTTAATTTAAAAAGAGAATGCAAGCTCTCTGAGGTAAGAGATTATTTCATTTGTAGCTTTTTATTCCCTTTGTCTTCTAGTCTTTCATATCTGATATATACTAGGTACTTTAATAAATGTTTGCCAATTGATTAATTGAATGTTGGAATAATGTATAGGTACGAGATTTCCAAGTGGCTTATGGAACTTTGCTGTCTCATTTCCTAATATCCAAACCATATTTTCAAACATGATTTTCACCATTTGCTGTTGCCTGCATTCATATCAAAGTCACCAAATATCAGAACCTTTGTTGACATAGTTCTAAGGCTCCTATCAAGTTCCTCCTACTTTCTTTATTTTCTGAGTAGATGCTTGTGCCTGAGCCACAATAATCTTTATGATGGTTTGCTTTATACTCAAATTGAGTAGTACTGGGTGAGAAGGCCACCTATCCAATGAAATAGTGCTGCTTATTATCTTTGGCTTTGTTATCATTTCATTCTCTTATTCTTCTTTCTGAGAAAAACTTGAAACATGGCCTTCTGGTTAGCTACAATTTTTTTATCTTCTGACTTCATGTACAGCAAGAATATCACCAAGGCTCTGGTTCATTTCCTCTAGCCCTTTGTTAGCTTATGGACATTTTATACAGGTGAAATGTTGAGCTCCAAAGTTTAAATCGGATTTTTTAAATTTATTTTTTTTCTGCTAACCAAATTTATTTTTTATTCCTCCCAGTTGCTTCCTTCCCATTGAAAGGAGAAGAAAAACAAAACACTTTTTAACATATATGAATGGCCAAGCAAAACAAATTACTGCACTGGCCATGTCCAAAAAATATGTCTCCTTCCATCTATCAGCCCATCATCTTGCTGTCAGGAGATGGGTAGCATGCATGCTTCATCATCGGTCCTCTGGATCTGAGTTGGTGGTTCTATTGATTAGAACATTAGAAAGTTAGATGAATGATTTTAGACAATCTAAGTAATATGATTCTTATCACCCTCTGCCCCCTTTACTACCATTCGACTACTGTTAAAAGTATAATTCAAAAATACCAGCTAAAGGACTACTGCTTTTCCTCAGTGGGCTTAAGGTTTCTTTATGGCTCTGTCAGATTACTTTGTAATCTACATTTCCCAATTTACCATGACCCAAAAGAAATTGAGCATCTGCTTACCAGCCTGCTAGAAATGAGCCATTGTGTCTTTGGCTAGACTGCTTCTCCCATGACTAAGTCCATTGCTGTGAGTTTTAACTACTCAGTAAGACTTGCCAAGTCCAGTATCCCACTGGCAGACCTTTGAGAAAACAAGACCACTTCCACACCCATAGGAGGTGTAAATTCAGTTTCAGCACTAATCACACAAGTCATTGTTCTAGGTTCAAGGGATTTGGAGGAAAAAATGAAATCTATATTTTAAAAGAAATTCCACTTCACAGCCAGATAAACACAAAACATCCAAAATACATGCACAGTTCTTTGATGGTGTGGTGATGGAGAGAAGGGGACGGTACTAGCAGCTGAGTGAATGAGGAAAGTGGGGCTTGAACTGAGGTTGGTAAGAAAGGTTCTTGGAATTCTTGAGATTAGGATGTAGAAGTAAGACATGAGATATTACCTGTGGGAAAACATGGAGGTAGGAGATGGAATATGATGAACAACAAGTAAGGCAGTTTGACTACACAATGGAATGTGAAGAAAATAATGTTTAATAAGTCCAGACAAGCAGGTTGGAGTCAGCTTGCGAAGGCCTTTAAATTCCAAAAAGAGGAGTTTGTCTTTAACCTAGTAGCTATAGGGAGCCAATGAAGCTTTTTAAACAGGACAATGAAATATTTTATAATATAGAGAACTTGTCTATAAGTCTTAGACAATTATCTGCTATATTGAGGCATTAAGTGACTTGCTCAGGTTGACACAGTCATATATATCATAGATAATACTTAATCCCTGGTCTTTCCAACTCAGAATTCAGCTCTCTCTCTACTCATTCGCAAGGCCAGCTCTCTAACCATGATGTCAAATTGCTTCTTATATTGTTTTCTAATTTTAGAACTTCAAAGTAATCCATTATATTCAGATTACTTTCTTTTGCCTCTTGGACAACTCTGGTGAATACTCAACTGGCTTAGAAATGGCAAAATAGTTTAAGCTGCTGCATGTGGGATAGATTATTTCCACTAGCTTTTTAGTTGATTCTCTAGGATTCTTTAAGTAGATTATAATATAATCTGCGAAAAGGGATAGCTTGGTCTCCTCCTTGCCTATTTTAATACCTTAAATTTCTTTTTCTTCTCTAATTGCTATTGCTAGTGTTTCTAGTATCATGTTAAATGATAGAGGTGATAATAGGCATCCTTGCTTCACTCCTGATCTTATTGGGAAGGCTTCTAATTTATCCCGATTGCAGATGATGCTTGCTGATGGCTTTAAATATATACTGCTTGTTATTTTTAGGAAAGGTCCTTCTATTCCTATACTTTGTAATGTTTTCAATAGGAATAAATGTTGTATTTTGTCAAAAGCTTTTTCTGCATTTATTGAGATAATGATGTGATTTTTGTTAGTTTGCTTGTTGATATGGTCAATTATGTGGATGGTTTTCCTAACATTAAACCATCTTTGCATTCCTGGTATAAATCCCACCTGATCATAATAAATAACCCTGGTGATCCCTTGTTGGAGTCTTTTTGCTAGTATTCTATTTAGGATTTTTGTATCTATGTTCATTAAGGAGATTGGTCTGTAGTTTTCGTTCTTTGGTTTTTGATCTGTCTGACTTTGGAATCAGTACCATATTTGTGTCATAAAAGTAATTTGGTGGAAGTCCTTCTTTGCTTATTTTGTCAAATAGTTTTATAGTATTGGGATTAGTTATTCTTTGAATGTTTGATAGCATTAACTTATGAATCCATCTGGCTCTGAGAATTTTTTCTTAGGGAGTTCTTTGATGACTTGTTCAATTTCTTTTTCTGACATGGGATTATTTAAGTATTCTATTTCTTCTGTTAATCTAGGCAATTTATATTTTTGTAAATATTCATCTCTATCACCTAGATTGCCATATTTATTGCCATAAAATTGGGCAAAATAGTTTTTAATGATTGCCTTAATTTCTTCCTCATTAGAGGTGAGGTCTCCCTTTTCCTGTTTGATACTGTTAATTTGGTTTTCTTTTTTCCTTTATTAATTAGATTAACCAGTTCTTTGTCTATTTTATTTGTTTTTTCAAAATACCAACTTCTAGTCTTATTTATTAATTCAATAGTTCTTTTACTTTCAATTTCATTAATTTCTCCCTTGATTTTTAGTATTTCTAATTTAGTTTTCATCTGGGGATTTTTAATTTGTTCTCTTTCTAGTTTTTTGATTTGCATGCCCAGTTCATTGATCTTTGCCCTCTCTAATTTGTTATTATATGCACTCAGTGATATAATACCCCCTGAGTACTGCTCTAGCTGCATCCCACAAATTTTGGTAGGATGTCTCATCATTGTCATTCTCTTCAATGAAATTATTAATTGTTTCTATGATTTCTTCTTTAACTATCTGATTTTGGAGAATCATATTATTTAATTTACAATTAGTTTTTGATTTGCCTGTCCGTGTACCTTTACTGATTGTTATTTTTATTGCATTATGATCTGAAAAGATTACATTTATTATTTCTGCTCTTTTTCACTTGTTTTCCATGTTTCTATGTCCTAGTACATGGACAGTCTTTGTGAATATACCATGTACATCTGAAAAGAAGGTGTATTCCTTTTTATTTTTCTGCACATATCTATTAACTCCAATTTTTCTAACATTTCATTCACATCTCTTACCTCTTTCTTATTTATTTTTTGGTTTGATTTATCTAGATCTGATAGAGGAAGGTTCAGGTCTCCCACTAGTATAGTTTTACTATTTCCTCCTAAGCTCCATTAGTTTCTCCTTTAGAAATTTGTATGCTATATCATTTGGTGAATACATGTTGAGTCCTGATATTTCCTCATTTTCTATACTAGCTGTCATCAAGATGTAATTACCTTCACTGTCTCTTTTAATAAGATTTATTTTTACTTTGGCTTTGTCAGATATCATGACTGTGACTCCTGCCTTCTTTTTCTCAGTTGATGCCCAATAGATTTTGCTCCAGCTGTTTACATTTACCCTGTGTGTGTTTACCTAACTCATGTGTGTTTCTTGTAGATAATATATGGTAGGATTTTGCTGTCTGATCCACTCTGCTATTTCCTTCCATTTTATGGGTGAGTTCATCCCATTCACATTCAGAGTCATGATTACCACCTGTGTATTCTCCAACATTTTGATTTCTTCTCCTAACCCTGCCCTTTCTTCTTTCACTATTTCCTTCTATACCAGTGGTTTGCTTTTAATCAGTCCCCCTAATCCCCACCTTTGTTTTACTTCCCTTTCTGCCCCCTCCCTTTTTATTCACCTCTTATTTTTTTGGGTCTATTAAATTCCCTCCCCACTCTCTTTCCCTCCCTTTTGGTACTCCCTGCCTTACTCCCCTCCATCTAGGTTTTTCCCTTTCATCTTCCCTATAGGGTAAGATAGAATTTGATACCCCGATGGATCTAGATGCTCTTCCCTTTCCAAATTGATTCCTCTGAGAGTAAGGTTTGAGTATTACCTGTTAGTACTCTCTTCTTTTCCTTCTTATAATAATCTCTTCCCCTCTCCCTCCCAAGAGTCTCATTGTGTGGTATAGATTAGCCTATTTTTCTTAATCCCTCAAGTGTTCTTGGTGCCATCTTCTGTTTCCCCCCTTTTCTTTTTTTATACATCATCTTAAACCACTAATACCTCTACCTATGAATAATTTTTCTAACTACTATAATAGTAAATACAGTTATTTTAAGAGTTACAAATAACATTTTTCCATGAAGGAATATGAACAATTTGACCTTATTGAAGCCCCTAAAGAAGAAAATAAAAAATTTGTATTTCCCCCTCTCCTATTTACCTTTTGTTCTTGGAGATTAAATTTTCCATTTAGTTCTGGTCTTTTCTTTACAAATATTTGGAAATCTTCTATTTCGTTGAATGCTCATACTTTCCCCTTGAAGTATATAATCAGTTTTGATGGGTAGATGATCATTGGTTGTAGACTGAATTATCTTGCCTTTCTGAATATCATATTCCAAGCCTTGGAGTCCTTTAGTGTGGAGGCTACCAGATCCTGTGTAATCCTGATTAGGGTTCCTTGATATCTGAATTGTCTCTTTCTGACTTCTTGTAATGTTTTCTCCTTAGTTTGGAAGCTCTTGAATTTGGCAATTACATTCCTTGTGGTTGTCTTTTGACG
>NW_025344116.1:0-2145 GCF_016433145.1 Gracilinanus agilis
TACCTCAGAGTTGTTTTGATTTGCATTTCTCTAATTATTAGAGATTTGGAACACTTTCTCATGTGCTTATTGATACTTTTGATTTCTTTACCTGAAAATTGCCTATTCATGTCTCTTGCCCATTTATCAATTGGGGAATGGCTTGATTTTTTATACAGTTGATTTAACTCCTTGTATATTTGAGTAATTAGACCCCTGTCAGAGATTTTTGTTATAAAGATTTTTCCCAATTTGTTGTTTCCCTTCTGATTTAGGCTGCATTGTTTTTGTTTGTACAAAAGCTTTTTAGTTTAATATAATCAAAACCATTTAATTTACATTTTGTAATTTTCTCTAACTCTTGCTTGGTTTTAAAATCTTTCCTTTCCCAGAGATCTGACAAGTATACTATTCTGTGTTCACTTAACTTACTTATAGTTTCCCTCTTTATATTCAACTCATTTACCATTCTGAATTTATCTTGGTGTAGGGTGTGAGATGTTGATCTAAACCTAATCTCTCCCATATTGTTTTCCAAATTTCCCAGCAGTTTTTGTCAAATAGTGGATTTTTGTCCCCAAAATTGGGCTCTTTGGGTTTGTCATACACTGTCTTGCTGATGTCACTTACCCCAAGTCTATTCCACTGATCCTCTCTTCTCTCTCTTAGCTAGTACCATACTGTTTTGATGACCACTGCTTTATAGTATAGTTTAATATATAGGCCACACTCCTTTACATTTTTTTCATTATTTCCCTTGATATTCTTGATCTTTTGTTATTCCAAATGAAATTTGTTATAGTTTTTCCTAATTCAGTAAAGAAGTTTTTTAGTAGCTTAATAGGTATGGCCCTAAATAGGTAAATTTGGGTAGAATGGTCATTTTTATTATGTTAGCTCATCCTACCCATGAGCAATCAATGTTTCTCCAATTGTTTAGATCTATTTTTAATCGTTTGGAAAGTGTTTTGTAGTTGTTTTTGTATAATTCCTGTGTTTGTTTTGGTAGATAGATTCCTAAGTATTTTATATTATCTAGGGTGATTATAAATGGTGTTTCTCTTTCTATCTCTTGCTGTTGTGATGTGTTGGAAATATATAGAAATGCTGATGATTTATGTGCATTTATTTTGTATCCTGCAACTTTGCTAAAGTTGTTGATTATTTCTACAAGCTTCTTAGTTGATTCTCTAGGATTTTTTTTTTGCATTTTTTTTACATTTATTAATATTCATTTTTAACATGGTTACATGATTCATGCTCCTCCTTTCCCCTTCAACCCCCCCCCCGCACCCCCCCTACCCATGCGCATTTCCAATAGTTTTGTCATGTGTCCTTGATCAAGATCAATTTCCAAATTGTTGGTAGTTGCATTGGTGTGGTAGTTTCGAGTCTACACCCTCAATCATGTCCACCCCGACCCATGCGTTCATGCAGTTGTTTTTCCTATATGTTTCCTCTCCTGCAGTCCCTCCTCTGAATGTGGGTAGCATCTTTACCATAAATCCCTCAGAATTGTCCTGGGTCATTGCATTGCTGCTGGTTCAGAGGTCCATTACATTCGATTTTACCACAGAATGTCAGTCTCTGTGTATAGAGTTCTTCTGGCTCTGCTCCTTTCGCTCTGCATCAGTTCCCGGAGGTCTCTCCAGTTCGCCTGGAACTTCTCCAGTTTATTATTCCTTTTAGCACAATAGTATTCCATCATCCGCATATACCACAGTTTGTTCAGCCATTCCCCAATTGAAGGACATACCCTCCTTTTCCAATTTGTTGCCACCACAAAAAGCGCAGCTATGAATATTTTCGTACAAGTCTGTTTATCTATGATCTCTTTGGGGTACAAACCCAGCAATGGTATGGCTGGATCAAAGGGCAGGCATTCTTTTATAGCCCTTTGAGCGTGATTCCAAATTGCCAGCCAGAATGGCTGGATCAGTTCACAGCTCCACCAGCAATGCATTAATGTCCCAATTTTGCCACATCCCCTCCAGCATTCATTACTCTCCCCTTCTTTCATTTTAGCCAATCTGCTAGGTGTGAGGTGATACCTCAGAGTTGTTTTGATTTGCATTTCTCTAATTATTAGAGATTTGGAACACTTTCTTATGTGTTTATCGATACTTTTTATTTCTTTACCTGAGAATTGCCTATTCATGTCTCTTG
>NW_025344117.1:0-1657 GCF_016433145.1 Gracilinanus agilis
GGGCGGCGCGGGGCGGCGCGGGGCAGGGCGGCACAGCGCGGCCTTTTTTCCTGGCTAGCCCTTCTCAGGTCCTTGCCCTGATCTTCCTGCGGATGGTTCCTGGCCTCCAGAAGCAGCCTGCCTGCCCCTCCACCAGTTCCCCTTCCTAAAATGTGGGCCCCAGACTTGGCGTGACGGGGACAGGGGACAGTGTGACCAGCGCTTCCCTCGCTCTGCCGGGCCAGACTAGGCTGGCACACAAGCCAGCACCAGGGCCGCCTGGCTCCAGGCCCTGGAATCCTGGGGGGAGGGGGAAGCAGGAGGCATTGAGCGCTCAGGGCTGATGGAATACCAGTCTCGGGGCACGTGGGGGGGGGGAGGGTGCCCGCTCCTTCTGGGACCCTCGCCCCGCAGGGAAGGTCAAGAGCAGGAACGAGCCTGAGGTGAGAGGGGAGGACGCCGCCCCGCACGAGGGCCCGAGGAGAACGAGGCCAGTTCCCAGAAGCAGGATGGGGCCACGGGGGCAAGGCCAGAGCCAGGGCAGGGAAAGGCCCCAGGGTGCCTGCCTGCTTTCTGCCTTCAGGAGGGAAGCAAGTCGCACATTAAGAAAAGGTTGCAGTGGGTCCTAAATTTGGGAGGACAGGTAGGACTGGTGGGGCCCGAAACAAGGGCGGAAGGCCCAGAGGGAGAAGCACCACTTGGGCAGGGGGCAGCGAGCGGGCTTGGCTGGCGCTGGAGAAGCAGCCTTGTGGCTGGCTTGGGGCTGGCTGTCCTCTCGTTCCCCAGAGACCCGAAGGAGAGAGGCGCCCAGACGGGGTCTCCCAGGGCAACCAGGAGAGAGGAAAGCACAGAGGCTGAACCCGGGATGGATCACGGGGGGCCGGGGAGGGGGCTCCGTCCAGCTCGGAGGCTCCATTCAGACTTGCAGCAGACAAAGGAGGAGGAAGGACAGCGGGAGCCTGGGGGGGCGGCTGAAGAGAACCCTCCACCCTGGGAGTAGAGGTACGTCCCAACTTGGGTTAAGAGTGACGGCCACTAACGCACGGAGCTGCACTCGTCCCCCTGCCCATCAGGCCCACGGCGGAGGCCCAGCCCCCCCCAGGGCCCCCCAGTGGCTCTTCCTGGCCTGGCCTCGGTCACCCTCTCCTCTGGAGCAGCCTCCAGGCTCCGAAGCCTGTTCCCCCCCCTCTGCCTGCTCACTGGGCTACACACAGGGGCTGCTCCATGGAACGACTTCTGGAGTTTGATTTGTGAAAGCTCCAGGCGGTGGGCTGGGGGCGGCGGGCCTGGGGGGGGGGCGCGGCTCTGCCTCCAGGGTCCGCCTTGTGGCCGGTGCCAGGGCTCCACGCCCGGGCCTGGGCCTCTTCCTCTTGGAGACAAATTGGGGGGCTGCCTGTGTCCCTGCGGGCCAGGCTCCTGCTCCGCAGGTCTCTGGTCGCCCCTGCCTGGGGAGGGGGGGCCGGCCTGCCTCTCTCGGTGGCTCTATGCCTTTAAGGAGTTGCCTTTCTCATTGGACTGTGCGGGTGAGGCAGTGAGTCAGCTGAGGCTGAAGGGGGAGGGAGGGCGAGCCCTGGAGAAAGGGAAGTCAGGGGCCCAGACCCCTCCCTCACCGGCGCCCACCTGGCCGCTGCCGCCACGGGCCGACTTGGCGGCTACTCCCCTCCCCCCACCCCCGTCA
>NW_025344118.1:0-5596 GCF_016433145.1 Gracilinanus agilis
CTCTCATTATAACCTCCTTCCAAAGTGGGCTGATAGTTTTTTTTTCCAGGTTAAGATGGTGGCAGAGTAAAACGTAGCTGCTTAACCTCTCCTAACCCACACATATAAGATTCCTCAAGAAGACATAAAAACAAATCCAGATGAAGGAAGGGACCACACAACAGGGTGCAGCTTTGAAGGTACATGGGATGAGGGCATTTCATTGCTATAAAGGGGTAAAATAGCTCTCACTAAAAAGCCAGCTGAGCAACCCCTTCCCCCTCACACCACCTACAGTGACAAAGCCAGCACACAAGAGTTAGAGCAAGTTTGGGGCATTCATTAACTTCTTGGAAACTCACCAGGGCCTGCTTCTGTGAGCAGCAAAACATAAGACCCCAAGAGGCTAAAGAACCAGACTTTGAACACAGACCTGGAGCTCAAGTGCAGACGCAGGCAGAGACAAAGGCACGGACTCAGGTGCAGACTCAAGAACCTGAGCCCAGGCGCGGACCTTGAATGGGCACCCACCACAGAGAGGTACTTGACTGTGGAAGCAGTGCCCTGAAACTGTTAAAGGAACTTCAGGCAGAGGAACAAGCAAGGGCACCACCAGGAGGCTTGGCCCAGAGAACAAATAGACCTGAGACCTCAGTAGCCTAAAGAGCACAGACAGACCATGGGCATGAAGATAAAGCTGAGAGGGTGCTGGGATAACAATGGCAAGCCAGTCACAAGAACCCCAGAAGAGAAAGATCAAAAAGAAATTTTTAATACTCAACAACTTTTACACGGAAAAAAATCCAGACAACAGAGCAAACAGCAGAGGAGAACAAACAAGTAATCACATGTAAACCTTCTCAAAAAAATGGAAATTGGTCACAAATTCTTGAAGACTTCAAATCTGAGATGATGAGAAAGATGGAAGAGATTTGGTGAGAGAAGTGGGAAATAGCTCAAAAGGAAATTAACAGGTTAAAAGACAGAAACTCCCAACTGGAGAAAGATGCCCCCATATCAAAAGAATTGATAAGCAAATTGGAGACCAAAATCAAACAGCTGGAAAACAGGATAGACCAAATCAAAAGGAAAAATCAAAAAGTTATAGGAGAAAACCAGTCTCTAAAGACCAGAATTGGGCAAGTGGAAGCCAATTATTTCTCAAGACAGCAAGAACAAATAAAGCAAAGTCAAAAGACTGATAAAATGGAAGTAAACATGAACTATCTCACTGCGAAACTGACAGATCAAGAAAACAGGTCTAGAAGAGACAATCTGAGAATCATTGGTCTTTCTGAAAAAGCAGAAATTAATAGAAATTAGAACTCCATACTAAAAGAAATTATTCAGCAAAATTGCCTTGATGTTCTACAACAAGAGGGCAATATAGACTTTGAAAGGATCCATAGGTCACTCTCTACACAAAACCCTGAATAGTCAACCCCCAGGAATATAATAGCCAGATTCAAGAGCTTCCAAGTAAAAGAAAAAAATTTACAAGAAGCCAGAAAGAGACAATTCAGATATCAAGGAGCACCAATCAGAATCACACAGGATCTGGCAGCCTTCACACTAAGAGACCATGAGGTTTGGAATATGATATTCAGTAAGGCAAGAGAACTGGGTCTACAACCAAGGATCATCTACCTAGGAAAACTGATTATATACTTCCAAGGGAAAATATGGGCATTCAACAAAATAGAATATTTCCAAGTATTTGCACAGAAAAGACCAGGACTAAATGGAAAGTTTAATATCAAAACACAAAAACCAAGAGAAACATAAAAAGTAAATAAGAAACAGAGGGGAAAGAAAGAAAACTCTTATGTTTAAATTTGCTTCTTTAAGGACTTTAATAAGATAAAATTATTTGTATTCCTACATGGAGAAATGTAAGGTGTAATCTTCAAAAACTGTATTTACTATTATAGTAATTAGAAGAATTATTCACAGAGAGAGGGTGGAGCACTAAATGGATTAAGATGAGCTGGGGGTGGGGGGAATAGGGGAATGAATAGTAGATGGCACCAAGAGAAACTTGAATGAAAAAGAAAAATAGGATATTCTATTACATACAAAGAGGACATGGGAAGGGGAAGGGATGAATACTATTATAAGAAGGAAAGGAAGAGAGCATTAAGAGGTAACACTTAAACCTTACCCTCAGCAGAATTAACCCTGAGAGGAAAGAGTAGCTGTATTCATTGTGGTAGAGAATTCTATCTAACCCTACTGAGAAATTCAGAAGGGATTAACCAAGGGGAGCAAGGGAGTAGGGAGAGTAAAAAAGGGAAGGGAGGAGAGGGGGGAGGGGATTCATTAGGCCTTAAAAAATAAAAAGAGGAATAATAAGGGAAGAGGTGGAAAGGGAAGTAAATCAAGGGAGTGGACAAGGGGGACTGGTGTAAAACAAACCATTGCTTTAAAAGGAAATAGCATAAGAAGAAGGGGTAGAACTAGGAGAGAATACCAAAAATTTGGGGAATACACAACTGATAATTATAACTCTGAATGTGAATGGGATGATATCACCCATAAAACGAAAGCAAATAGCAGAGTAGATTAGAAACCAAAATCCTACCATATGTTGTCTACAAGAAACACATATGAGGCAGGTGGATATACACAGGTTTAAAGTCAAGGGCTAGAGCAAAATTTTTTGGACTTCAAATGAGAAAAAGAAGGCAGGAGTGGTAATCATGATTTCTGACAAAGCCAAAGTAAAATAGATACAATTAAAAGAGAAAGGGAAGGTAATTACATCCTGATAAAAGGCAGTATAGACAATGAGGAAATAACAGTTCTCAACATGTATTCAACAAATGGTATAGCATTCAAATTCCTAAAGGAGAAACTGGCTGAGCTCAAGAAGGAAATAGATAGTAAAACCATACTAGTGGGAGATCTAAGTATTCCTCTTTCAGATCTAGATAAATCAAACAAAAAAATAAATAAGAAAAAGATAAGAGAGGTTAATGAAATCCTAGAAAAATTAGAATTAATAGATATATGGAGAAAAAATGGGGACAAAAAGGAATACACCTTTTCAGCTGCACATGTTACATTCACAAAGATTGACCATGTAATAGGGCATAGAAACAATGCAAAAAAAAATTCAAAAGAGCAGAAATAATAAATGTAACCTCAGGTCATAATGCAATAAAAATAATAATCAGTAAGGGCACATAGACAGGAAAATCAAAAACAAATTGGAAATTAAATAATATTATTCTCCAAAACCAGTTAGGTAACAATGAAATCATAGAAATAATAAATAATTTCATTGAAGAGAATGACAATGGTGAGACATCCTACAAACTCTGTGGTTATGCAGAAAAGGCAGTACTCAGGGGAAAATTTATATCCTTGAGTACATATATTAACAAATTAGAGAGGGCAAAGTTCAATGAACTGGGCATGCAAATTAAAAAACTAGAAAGCGAACAAATTTAAAATGCTCAGCTAAAGACCCAATTAGAGATTACAAAAATTAAAGGAGAAATCAATAAAATTGTAAGTAAAAGAAATACTGAATTAATAAATAAAACTAGAAGCTGGTACTTTGAAAAAACAAACAAAATTTACAAAGTACAGGTCAACATAATTTAAAAAAGGAAAGAAGAAAACTAAATCAGCAGTATCAAAGATGAAAAGGGAGACCTCATTTCTAATGAAGAGGAAATCAAGGCAATCATTAAAAATTATTTTGCGCAATTATATTGCAATAAATATTGAAATCTTAAGTGAGATGGATGAATATTTAGAAATATAAATTGCCTAGATTAACAGTAGAAGAAATAGAATATTTAAATAATCCCATATAAGAAAAAGAAATTGAACAAGCCATCAAAGAACTCCCTAAGAAAAAATCCCCAGGGCCTGATGGATTCACAAGTGAATTCTATCAAACATTCAAACTCCAATACTATACAAATAATCCCAATACTATACAAACTATTTGACATAATAAGCAAAGAAGGAGTTCTACCAAATTCTTTTTATGATACAAATGTGGTACTCATCCCAAACCCAGGTAGATCAAAAACAGAGAAAGAAAACTACTGACCAATCTCCTTAATGAACATAGATGCAAAAATCTTAAACATGATATTAGCAAAAAGACTCTGGCAAGTGATCAAGAAGATTACTCATTATGATCAGGTGGGAACTGTACTAGGAATGCAAGGATGATTCAGCATCAGGAAAACCATTCACATAATTGACCATATCAACAAGCAAACAAACAAAAACCACATGATTATCTCAATAGATGCTGAAAAAGCCTTTGGCAAAATGCAACATCCATTCCTATTGAAAACACTAAAAAGTATAGGAATAGAAGGACTTTTCCTAAAAATAATAAACAGTACATATCTAAAACCATCAACAAGCATCATATGCATGATAATAATTTAGAAGCTTTTCCAATAAGATCAGGTATGAAACAAGGATGCCCATTATCACCTATATCATTTAACATTGTACTAGAAACACTAGCAGTAGCAATTAGAGATGAAAAAAATTGAAGGCATTAAAATAGGCAGTGAGGAGACCATGCTTTCACTCTTTGCAGATGATATGATGGTCAACTTAAAAAATCCTAGAGAATCAACTAAAAATGTAGTAGAAATAATCAACAACTTTAGCAAAGTTGCAGGATACAAAATAAATGCACATAAATCATGAGCATTTCTATATATATATATCCAACACATCACAGCAGCAAGAGGCAGAAAGAGAAACACCATTTAAAATCACAGGAATTATATGAATACACCTACAAAACACTTCACAAACAATTAAAACTAGATTTAAACAATTGGAAAAATATTGATCGCTCATGGGTAGGACGAGCTAACATAATAAAAATGACCATACTACCCAAATTAATTTACTTATTTAGTGCCAGATGTATCAAACTACCAAAAATTTTTTTACTGATTTAGAAAAAAACTATAACAAAGTTTATTTGGAATAATTCCTAACAATAATAAACAGTATGTACCTAAAACCATCAACAAGCATCATATGCAATGGGGATAAATTAGAAGCCTTACCAATAAGATCAGGAGTGAAACAAGGATGCCCATTATCACCTCTATTATTCAACATAGTACTAGAAACACTAGCAGTAGCAATTAGAGAAGAAAAAGAAATTGAAGGCATCAAAATAGGCAAAAAGGAGACTAGGCTATCACTCTTTGCAGATGATATGATGGTCTACTTAAAAATTCCCAGAGAATCAACTAAGAATCTTGTAGAAATAATCAACAATTTTAGCAAAGTTGCAGGATATAAAATAAATGCACATAAATCATCAGAATTTCTATATATTTCCAACACATTAGAGCAGCAAGAGGTAGAAAGAGAAACATCATTTAAAATCACCCTAGACAATATAAAATACTTAGGAATCTATCTACCAAAACAAAGACAGGAATTATATGAAAACAACCACAAAACACTTTCCAAACAAATAAAACTAGATCTAAACAATTGGAAAATCATTGATTGCTCATGGGTAGGATGAGTTAACATAATAAAAATGACCATTCTACCCAAATTAATTTACCTATGTAGCACTATACCTATCAAATTACCAAAAAACTTCTTTACT
>NW_025344119.1:0-4170 GCF_016433145.1 Gracilinanus agilis
CCTTCCTTCCTTCTTTCTTTCTTTCTTTCTTTCTTTCTTTCTTTCTTTCTTTCTTTCTTTCTTTCTTTCTTTCTTTCTTTCTTTCTTTCTTTCTTTCTAAACAAAACTCTTACCTGCCACCTTAGAATCAATACTGTGTTCCAAGGCAGAAGAGAGGTAAGGGCTAGGCAATGGGGGTTAAGTGACTTGTCACACAGCTAGGAAGTATCTGAGGCCAGATTTGAACCTAGGACCTCATATCTCTAGGCTTGGCTCTCCAATCCACTGAGCCACCCAACTGTAGGGTTATTTAAAAAATAAAATTAAAAAGACCCCAACAATTTCTGCCCTAAAGGAGTTAATAGTCTAGCAGAGGGAATTAACATGTTCATGTATAGGTGTGTGTCACATACATCTGAGGGGATTTTGAGGGTCAGGGAGGAGCATCTGGGGACAATCCAGAAAGACCTCATGCATATGGTAGCCCACTAGCTTAGCCTAGTTTAGTACCCTTAAACTAGGGACTCTGAGAGAGAGGGAAGAAGGGAGTGCCCAGACATGGGGGATTGAATGACATGTATGAGGAACATCAAGAAAACTAGTTTGGTTGACTTCAGTGTGGAGGGGAATAATGTGCAATAAGGATGGCAAGGTAGATTGGATCAGGCTCAGAAAGGCTTTAAATGTCAATCCAAAGAATTTATATTTGACTCAGTAGGTAATCGGGAGCTACTGGAGTTTATTGAGGAGGGGAACAACATTGCATTGCTGAAAGTAGCGAAGTCTTTCACAGTTGATCATTGTACAATATTGCTGTTACTGTATACATTGTTCTGCTGGTTCTGCTTATTTCACTTTGCATCAGTTCATGCAGTCTTTCCAGCTAAAAGAGCAGAACATTTGATAATTCCTGGCTTGTCCTAATGATAACTTTATCTCTCAAAGGGTGGAAGAAGCAGTGAGGGAAACTTCTATTATTGACCTGATTCTCATCTGAAATTATGGGAACTTTGGCATTGGGAGTGGGGAGAATGACCTTATAATGTGATCTTGGGAGGGGAAAGAAGGCACAGCCTCCCATGAATAATAAATTTAGTGACAACAGATTCAGAGGGTTCAAGGAAACGTTAGATAGGACTAAGTGGATTAAAATTCTTAGGAAGTTACCCTAGAGGGGTTGCAAGGAATAAAATTAAGAGGAAAAAGAGGAGAAGTTGCCTTAAAATTTTGATATGGCTGTATGGGGAACTCAGCAAGGGTTGATTTTTGAGAATGTGATATTGTCCTATAAGAATAGTTTTGGGAATACCAAAATTCAGTGATCTGGGGCTAGAAAGCAAAGGACAACAAAAGTTTTATTTTAGAGGGAAGAGAGGAGAAGTTCTTTGGAGTCCACTAGACAATGACAATGGATCATTAGATGTTGGAGAGAAGACTCAATTTTTTTGTTTCTATCTTCTGTCAGGAAAAATGACCTGGGTACTGGGAAGGACAGATGAAAAAATAGGGATTTGATGTCCAAAAGTAATATGGAAATAGTAAAAAAAAATTAGTTATCCT
This sequence comes from Gracilinanus agilis, assembly GCF_016433145.1. Lineage (NCBI taxonomy): Eukaryota > Metazoa > Chordata > Mammalia > Didelphimorphia > Didelphidae > Gracilinanus > Gracilinanus agilis. Next base: position 1,540 of record NW_025344119.1, read on the forward strand.
TGGTGACTTCAAGCCACCAGATATACTTTATATCAGGATCTTGAAAGAACTGGCAGATGTGATTGCTGAGCCAATATTGTTGATATTTGAAAGATCACAGAGAATGGGCAGGATGCTATAGGATTGAAGAAAGGCAAATTTCCCAATTAAAAAAATGAAACTTGAAAACTGCTAGTGAAAGAGCTTGACTTTGGTCTCTGGCAAGAATCCAGAAGGTGTTTTTAAAGGGATGGCTGGCTAGTGAACAACTAGAAAAGGAAGCAGGAATCACAGAGATCCAATATGGCTTTATCAAAAACAGGTCATTGCTAGGCTGCTTTAAATTTTGGTAGAGTTACTAGATGAAGGAATCAGGGAGAATACTGTAGATGTAATTTTTTGAGATTTCAGCCAAGCATTATACAAAGTCTTTTGTTCTGTTTTTTTTTTTCCCTTTTAGACAAGATAGAGAAATGTGGGTTAAAAGACGGTAAGATTTATAGAATCTTGACTGGATAAATGACTGAACTTGGAGAGTACTCATTAATAATTTAGCATTAACTTGAAAGGAAGTGACAGATGGAATGTCCTAGGAATCAGTGCTTGGTTATGATGTTTAATGCTTTTTTAAAAAATTGGTGACTTGGATAGGCATAGATTAATCAAGAAGCATTTATTAAGTGCCTACTATATGGCAGGTTGTGCAGCTAGGCGGTGCATTGGATAGAGCACAGGGCCTCGAGTTAGGAAGATTCATCTTTCTGAGTTCAAATCTGGTCTCAAACACTTACTAGCTGTGTGACACTGGACAAGTCACTTAACTCTGTCTCAGTTTCCTTAGCTGTAAAATGAGCTAGAGAAGGAAATGACCAACCACTCTAGTATCTCTGCCAAGAAAACTCCAAATGGGGTCATGAAGACTCAGACATGACAGGGAAAAAAAATAGAAAACAACAACAATCTATGTCAGGTATCAGGCTAAGTGTTAAGGATAAAAACACAAAACCCAGATGGTCCATGCTGTCAATTTGACTCTACTGGAGAATATAACACGTAAGTGGGGAGTGTGGCCAGGGAAGAGAGTTTTGGTCTAGAAAGTCACAGAGATCATGAGAGAAGCCATAGGGAAGTAGATTGTCAATTCCCTTTTTATTTTTAAATTTTCTCGACCCTATTTTTATTAACTGTGAATATTTATTTGATTGTTGCTTGAGTGCTCCTTTAAGAAGAGGTAGAAAAAAGGGGAAAAGAGATGGAGGGTGAAGAGTAAATGGTAAGGTGGTTGGCTAGGGCTTTTTCTGGTGGATGATTGAACAGCACAGAATAGATTAAATACTTCAGAGATTTGCAGGTGACACACACAATGGAGATAGAGTAAACACATCGGATAGCAGGATCCCCAAAGATTCTGACGGGTACTTGATTGGGCTGAATCTAATATTATAATGTTTACTAGGATTAAATGTAGTCTTACATGTGGATTAAAAAAAATCGACTTTACAGAGGCAGCTGAGTAGCTCAGTGGATTGAGAGCCTGGGTTTGATCCTGGCTTCAAACACTTCCTAGCTGTGTGACCCTGGGCAAGTCATTTAACCCCCAATACCTTTAGCTCTTACCACTCCTCTGCCTTGGAACCTATACACGGTATTGATTCAAAGACGGAAGGTAAGGATTTAAAAAACTTAACTTTAAGAGGATAATATGGGGGAGGCGTGGCTAGAAAATAGTTTGGCTGAAAACCACCAGGGGATTTTAGTGGACTGGAAGATTAGGAAGTGTCAAAAGTGGGATTCATCTGCCAAAAACATTAATGGGATCTTAAATTACATAAGGAAAGGCACTATATCCGGGACTAGGGAAGTGAGACCACAATGGAGAATTGTATTCATTTCTGCTGGAAGGGCATCCATGACTTGGAGAGTGTCTTGAGAAGGTTGATCAGGAGGGTGAATACAATTCAGTTAAATTCAGGAAATATTGATTATGTACCTGTTGTATACTATATGGCTTTGTGGCTACACATATAAGAATAAGACAGACCTTACTTTTTTTTTTTGTTGTTGTTTTGTTTTGTTTTGTTTTGTTTATATTTTTAAACCCTTAACTTCTGTGTATTAGTTCCTTGGTGGAAGAGTGGTAAGGGTAGGCAATGGGGGTCAAGTGACTTGCCCAGGGTCACACAGCTGGGAAGTGTCTGAGGCCAGATTTGAACCTAGGACCTCCCGTCTCTAGGCCTGGCTCTCAATCCACTGAGCTACCCAGCTGCCCCCCAGACCTTACTTTTTTTTTTTTTTTTTAACATTTATTAATAATCATTTTTAACATGATTACATGTTTCATGCTCCTATTTTCCCCTTCACCCCCCGCCCTCCCCCCACCCATGGCCGACACACTTTTCCACTAGTTTTGTCATGTGTCCTTGATCAAGACCAATTTCCCAATTGTTGGTGGTTGTATTGGTGTGGTAGTTTCGAGTCCACACCCTCAATCATGTCCGCCCCGACCCATGCGTTCAAGCAGTTGCTTTTCTTATATGTTTCCTCTCCTGCAGTCCTTCCTCTGAATGTGGGTAGCATCTTTACCATAAATCCCTCAGAATTGTCCTGGGTCATTGCATTGCTGCTGGTACAGAGGTCCATTACATTCAATTT
>NW_025344120.1:0-2242 GCF_016433145.1 Gracilinanus agilis
AAGGAAAGGAAAGGGAAAAGGGATAGAGAAAGGGAAAGGGAAAGGGAAAGGGAAAGGGAAAGGGAGGAAGGGAGAGAGAAAGGGAGAGAGAGAGAGAGAGAGAGAAAGGGAGGGAGATGTATTAACATGCTAGGTTTGTTAAATCAACATTGTGCTAGAAGCTCAGAATAAAAAGTTGAGAAGGGACCCAGTCCTAGAGCCCTCAGAAAATTAATAATGATTATTTTCTAATAACCGGGACTGGAAGAGATCAGATACCTTCAGATTTAAGTATAAGACAAGGCAGAATAAGTGATATGTACAAAAAAATAGTGATAAGTGCAAAGGAGAGGTCCTAACTGGGCATAACAAAATATAAGGAGGAAGGGATGCCATATACGAGGTAGTGAGATTTAGAAAGGGGAATTAAGGAAGACTGTTTAGTGGAAGCAACCCCCTGATAAACCTGCAGAAGGATTTCAACAGGAAGAGAGAGGTCAAGGGTAGATCTCCTAAATGTAAATGCATAAAGATGGGAGAAGAAGGAAAAACAAACTAGCTTGACTGGAACATGAAGTCATCCCATGAAATACACCTAGAAAGGTAGGGGAGAGTCAGCTAGGGAAAGGCTTTAAATGGCAGGCTCAGGAGTTTGCATTTTGCCCTTCAGGTAATGGGGAGTCACTGAGATTTTTGAATAGGCAAGTGATATGTTCTGCCCTTCATATATACGAAGATTATTTTGGCAGCTGTGCGAAGGCTGGATTGAAGAGGAGAGATAGTGGCAGCAGGGAGACAAGTTAGGAGGGTATTACAGTAGCCCAGGAGAGGGCTGATAAGAGCCTGAACTCAGATGGCGGTCGTGGCTATGGAAGTAGAGAGCCTTCCTCCAAGAATCAACCTCTTTCAGTCAATGACCGAAGCCTCAAAGTCTTCCCTGGAATGGGCTCTTGGATTATGCTGCCTCGCCAACATGGCCTGAGGGTGTTGCTGGAATGGACTCCAACAGGCTTTTGGGAGTCCATTGTTAAATGTTCAGAGCTAGCAGTTCTACCTCAGAAATCAATCACCACAAATTAGGGCTTGATTTATTATTTGGTTGATTGTCTAGACAAGAAAGTGATGGAGAAAATGTTAATAATGCCGATTAATCTTCAAAGTATGTGCGCATACATTTTCCCCGGGTGGATATATAGTGTTGAACATTTACCAGCACACCTCTATAAACATTGCTTGGGCTCATCGGGAGGGCGGCAGGAGGAGGAGGGAGGGAAGTCATCCCCAGACTGGAGACTGGGGGGTCACAATAATAACAACCACAGCAACAACGCCGTGTTTGGGGGAGCCAAAGGGCTTTTCCTCCCTTCTCTCTGGGAGGCTCACAACATCCCTGCCCACAGCCAACAGTGCCACCTCAAGGAGGTCCCTAGAAAGAGATGAACCTTTCTCTTTAGCAAGAGGAGAGCAGACAGACTGACCGTGCCTGTCTTCCCGCTAACCACCCGTCTGTCTCTCCCTGCTCCTCTTTCTTCCCTTCTTTTGTCAGTCTTTGTTTAGCCATTCCCCATTGCCCAGCAAGGACCATCCATCATGGTTCATCTCCCTGACCGCCCCCTCCCTCCCCTAATCAATTCCATTCATTCTCCCCTGCTCCTCTTCCCCTCTCCTTTGGGGATGTGTCCAACTGACTCTATGTGTTTATTGCCTGGCAAGAGCCCTGTGCTAGCCCGGGAGCAGTGCGGATTCAGATAAATGCCGAACAATACCTGAGGAGGAAATCAGAGACAAAAACAAGTGTCTTGGGAGGTTGGAGGCCAGACAAAGTTCTTTCCCAATGAGAAGGTGCTGGGGATGGCTTCCTGGGGGAGGTGGCCTAAGAGCTGGTTTATAAACAATGAGCAGGACTCCAGAGCAGACAGCTCGAGAAGTAGCAAAGAAAAGGGAAAACATAGGCTGGGATCTCTGTGTGTAGAAAGGAGTCTGGAAATAAGAGCAGGCAGGAAGGCAGCAGCAGCCATGGAAAGGCCTCCGTGCTGGGCTGAGTCTGAACTTTACTTAGCAGGCGAGAAGAAGCCAAGATAGGAGGGTGTGTATTGGCTGCCACCCCTTTGGATCAATTAGTCAGGACAGATTTACTGAGCCCATTACATGGGTTCAGGCTCCAAAACACTACCTAGATTCTGGGCTGCAAAAGGAGGAGAGGAGAGGAGAAGAGGGGAAGGGAAAGGAGAGGAGGAGAGGAGAGGAGAGGAGAGGAGAGGAG
>NW_025344121.1:0-3205 GCF_016433145.1 Gracilinanus agilis
CCCACACCCTCCACACACAACATCTATAGTGCCGAAGCCAGCTAAAAAGAAATAGAGCAAGTTTGGGGCACCCATCGAGTCATTGGCAGCTCCGGGGCCTGTTCTTGAGAGCAGCAAGATTTAGGACCCCAATAAACCAAAAAACACACGCGAAATCTGAGCGCGGGAGCAGAGAGTGGACGCAGGGCGCAGAGCGCTGGCTGAGAATGCAGGCATGGGCGGAGGCGTGGGTGGAGGCAGACACAGTCAGGAACTAAAGCCTGAGTTGGGAACCAGTGTGGACGGATATACGACTGTGGAAGCAGTGCCCTGAGACATGTAAAGGAACCTCCCGCAGAGGATCAAGCAAGGGGGTCCACCATGGGGCTTGACCTTGGAAAAAACCAGAACTCAGACCTCAGGAGCCAATAGACCGCAGACTGACACTGAGCACGAGGATAAACCTGAGAAGCTGCTGGGCTAATGATGGCTACCCAGTCTCAGGAAGCTCAGAAGAGAAAGAATAACAACAAGAAAAAGAAGTCTTTAACACTCGACAACTTTTACACAGAGAAAATCCAGACAACCGCGCAAACAGAGGAGGAAAACAAACAAGCATCCGGACCCTCCTCAAATAAGGAAAACTCCTCAAAACTGTGGAAGAGTTCAAAACTGAGATTCTGAGGAAGATGGAAGAGATCTGGCAAGAAAATAACAGTTTAAAAGGTAAAATCTTGCAATTGGAAAGTGAGGCTCAGAAATCAAATGAACTGATAAGCAAATTGAACCAGATTGAAAAAGAAAACCAAAAGATCAAAGCTGAAAACCAGTCTCTAAAGGCTAGAATTGAGCAGTTAGAAGCTAATGATCTCTCAAGACAACAAGAACAAATAAAACAAATGCTAAAGAGCAGAAATAATAAATGTAAACTTCTCAGATCATAATGCAATAAAAACAATAATTAGTAAGGGCACCTGGACAGGCAAATCAAAAACTAATTGGAAATTAAACAATATGATTCTCCAAAACCAATTAGTCAAAGAAGAAATCATAGAAACAAACAACAATTTCATTGAAGAGAATGACAATGATGAGACATCCTACCAAACTCTGTGGGATGCAGCCAAGGCAGTAGTCAGGGGGAAATTAATATCCTTGAGTGCATATATAAACAAATTAGGGAGGGCAGAGATTAATGAATTGGGCATGCAACTCAAAAAACTAGAAAGTGAGCAAATTAAAAATCCCCAGATGAAAACTAAATTAGAAATACTAAAAATCAAGGGAGAAATTAATAAAATCAAAAGTAAAAGAACTATTGAATTAATAAATAAGGCTAGAAGCTGGTACTTTGAAAAAAACAGATAAAATAGACAAAGTACTGGTCAATCTAATAAGAAAAAGGAAAGAAGAAAACCAAATTGACAGTATCAAAGATGAAAAGGGAGACCTCACCTCTAATGAAGGGGAAATTAAGGCAATCATTAAAAACTATTTTGCCCAATTATATGGCAATAAATATAACAATTTAGGACATATGGATGAATATTTACAAAAATATAAATTGCCTAGATTAACAGCAAAAGAAATAGAATACCTAAATAATCCCATATCAGAAAAAGAAATTGAACAAGCCATCAAAGAACTCCCTAAGAAAAAATCGCCAGGGCCTGATGGATTCACAAGTGAATTCTATCAGACATTCAAAGAGCAACTAATCCCAATACTATACAAATTATTTGATATGATAAGCAAAGAAGGAGTCCTACCAAATTCCTTTCATGACACAAACATGGTACTGATTCCAAAGCCAGGGAGATCAAAAACAGAGAAAGAAAACTACAGACCAATCTCCCTAATGAACATAGATGCAAAAATCTTAAATAGAATACTAGCAAAGAGACTCCAGCAAGTAATTAAGAAGATCATCCACCATGATCAGGTGGGATTTATACCAGGAATGCAAGGTTGGTTCAACATTAGGAAAACCATCCACATAATTGACCATATCAACAGTCTAACAAACAAAAATCACATGATCATCTCAATAGATGCTGAAAAGGCCTTTGACAAAATACGGCATCCATTCCTATTGAAAAAACTGAAAAGTATAGGAATAGAAGGACCTTTCCTAAAAATAATAAATAGTATATACCTAAAACCATCAACAAACATCATATGCAATGGGGATAAATTAGAAGCCTTCCCAATAAGATCAGGAGTAAAACAACGATGCCCATTATCACCTCTATTATTCAACATAGTACTAGAAACACTAGCAGTTGCAATTAGAGAAGAAAAAGAAATTGAAGGTATCAAAATCGGCAAGGAGGAGACTAAGCTATCACTCTTTGCAGATGATATGATGGTATACTTAAAAAATCCTAGAGAATCAACTAAGAAGCTTGTAGAAATAATCAACAACTTTAGCAAAGTTGCAGGATACAAAATAAATGCACATAAATCATCAGCATTTCCATACATTTCCAACACACTGGAGCAGCAAGAGGTAGAAAGAGAAACACAATTTAAAATCACCCTAGACAATATAAAATACTTGGGAATCTATCTTCCAAAACAAACACAGCAATTATAAGAAAACAACTACAAAACACTTTCCAAACAAATAAAACTGGATCTAAACAATTGGAAAGCCATCGATTGCTCATGGGTAGGTCGAGCTAACATAATAAAAATGACCATCCTACCCAAATTAATTTACCTATTTAGCACCATACCTATCAAGCTACCAAAAAACTTCTTTACTGAATTAGAAAAAACTATAACAAATTTCATTTGGAATAACAAAAGATCAAGAATATCAAGGGAAATAATGAAAAAAAATGTGAAGGAAGGGGGCCTAGCAGTACCAGATATTAAACTATACTATAAAACAGCAGTCATCAAAACAGTGTGGTACTGGCTAAGAGACAGAGAAGAGGATCAATGGAACAGACTTGGAGTAAATGACATCAGCAAGACAGTGTATGATAAACCCAAAGAGCCCAACTTTTGGGACATGAATCCACTATTTGACAAAAACTGCTGGGAAATTTGGAAAACAATATGGGAGAGATTAGGTTTAGATCAACATCTCACACCCTACACCAAGATAAATTCAAAATGAGTGAAGGACTTGAATATAAAGAGGGAAACTATAAACAAGTTAAGTGAACACAGAATAGTATACTTGTCAGATCTCTGGGAAAGGAAAGATTTTAAAACC
>NW_025344122.1:0-1665 GCF_016433145.1 Gracilinanus agilis
TTTAGCCCTGGTCTTTTCTGTGCAAATACCTGGAATTCTTCAATTTTTTTGAATGCCCATACTTTCCCCTGGAAATATATAGTCAATTTTGATGGGTAGTTGATCTGTGGTTGCAGGCCCAGCTCTCTTGCCTTTTTGAATATTGTATTCCAAGTTTTATGGTCTTTTAGCATGGAGGCTGCCAGATCCTGTGTGATCCTGATTGGTGCTCCTTGATATTTGAATTGTTTCTTTCTGGCTTCTTGTAAGATTTTTTCTTTTGCTTGGAAACTCTTGAATTTGGCAATTATATTTCTGTGTGTTTTCTTAGCTGGATCAAATGTCGCATGTGTTCTATGAATCCTTTCAATGTCTATATTGCCCTCTTGTTGTAGGACTTAAGAGCAATTTTGCTCAATTATTTCTGTTAGTATTGAGTCCAGGTTTCTATTAATTTCTGGTTTTTCTTGAAGACTAATTATTCTCAAATTGTCTCTTCTAGACCAGTTTTCTTTGTCTGTCACTCTCTCATTGAGATATTTCATGTTTCCTTCTATTTTTTTGAGTCTTTTGATTTTGTTTTATTTGTTCTTGTTCTCTTGAGAGATCATTAGCTTCTAATTGCTCAATTCTAGCCTTTAGGGATTGGTTTTCGGCTATAATCTTTCTGTTTTCGGCTATGATCTTTTGGTTTTCGGCTGTAATCTCGTTTTTGGCTGTAATCTTTTGGTTTTCAGCTATAATCTCCTGGTTTTCGGCCATTATCTTCTGGTATTCCTTTTCAATATGGTCATTTCTGGTGTTCAATTTGCTCATCAGTTCATTTGGTTTCTGAGCCTCACTTTCCATTTGCAAGATTCTACCTTTTAAACAGTTATTTTCTTGCCAGATCTCTTCCATTTTCCTCAAAATCTCAGTTTTGAACTCTTCCATAGCTTGTGAGGAGTTTTCCTTATTTGAGGAGGGTCGGGATGCTTGTTTCTTCTCCTCCTCTGTTTGCTCGGTTGTCTGGATTTTCTCTGTGTAAAAGTTGTCGAATGTTAAAGACTTCTTTTTCTTGTTGTTAATCTTTCTTTTCTGAACTTCCTGAGACTGGGTAGTCATCATTAGCCCAGCAGCTTCTCAGGTTTATCCTCGCGCTCAGGGTCTGTCCGCAGTCTTTTGGCTCCTGAGGTCTGAGTTCTGGTTTTTTCCAAGGTCAAGCCCCCTAGTGGACCCCCTTGCTTGATTGTCTGACGGAGGTTTCTTTACAAGTCTCAGGGCACTGCTTCCACAGTCGTATACAAGTCTGCACTGGTTCCCCACTCAGGGTTTCAGAGCTTTAGCTTGTGGCTGTGTCTGCCTCCACCCACGCCTCCACCTGCGCCTGCACTCTGAGTCTGCGTTCTGCTCCCACGCTCAGAGTTTGTGTGTTTTCTTTGGCTTTTTGGGGTCCCAAATCTTGCTGCTCTCAGGAACAGGCCCTGGAGCTGCCAATGACTCAATGGGTGCCCCAAACTTGCTCTATTTCTTTTTAGCTGGCTTCTCCGCTATAGGTGTTGTGTGTGGAGGGGTTGGGGGTGGGGTGGTTGCTCAGCTCGCTATTTAGTGAGAGCTGTTTCACCCCTTTATAGCATGGAAATGCCTCGATTCCATGTACCTTCCACGCTGTGCCCTGTTGTGGGGTTCCTCCATTTGTCTGGACTT
>NW_025344123.1:0-3433 GCF_016433145.1 Gracilinanus agilis
TCAGTTAAAATTAAGTAATTGAACCAAATGACTTCTAAGGTCCTATCTAATTTGAAATCTCTGACTATATTATCCCCTTGAGGCTTATGAGAATGCAACAAATCAAGCCTTGCCTACTGAAAAAACTTCACCAAATACCATAACCATTTATTTTGGTGGTATAATAGCTACATATCTTTAACCTATGGAATTTGGGGAATAAGATTGAAAAGACCCAAATTACCCCATATGGATTTGGGGTTTTACAGAAACCAAGTAACTACAAAGTTGATGAACACATTTCAATTCTTTGATCCAAGCATCAATAAATATATTGAAAAGGATAACCTTTAGGCCATGTCCCTGTAGAGCACCATTCAATAATTTCTTCCATGTTGTTGTTGAAATATTGATGGCTACTTCTTAAGTATGGCCTTCAAGTCTGCTTTTCTACTGACCTCACAATAGCACTTTACTCTCTTAGCTTGCACATTTTTCATCTTAAACTAGTTTTCTGTGACAAACACAATTGCTAATATCATCATCAGATATTGCTGAACCATAATTACTCCCTGTTCTAAGAAGCCAAATGCCATCAGCAATTTTTCTATTAATATATTTTTATTCAATGCAGAGCAATACAGTTTTATTGAATCACTGCATTGTGACTGTAATTGGCACAACTCTCAAGGGAATGTCGAACACTGTATAATATAGAAATGCATGGCATCAAGAAGCACAGCTCAAATTATTTTTAAAGGCAAATTAAAATTATGAAAGGAAACTATCTCTGCTGTTTATTAACTTGAATTAACACATTTACTAACTGCCTACTATGTGTAAGCTTACAAATATATAGTGATGAAAAATGTCATAATTTCTACCCTCAAGGAATATTTCAACCTAGTAGGCATATGAATGTTTAACTAATATCTGAAAGGAAGATACTTCAATTATTTAATAAATCTGAAACTATATCGGTATGGGCTAATATCTATTATTGGTACAGATAGCAACCCACTGACACCTTCTCATGTGATTCCTGTCAGTCTTCTCATTATACCTGCACAGTGAATCTATTCAATGCTCTGACAGCATTCTAGAGCTAATGACATCTACCAATGGAGAGCACTGATTCTCTAGTAGCTATTCTTCAGTCTCATTATATGTAGTTTGCAGAAGGCTGAATTAGAAGTCAAAAAGTCTAAAAAGACAAGTTGTACAATCCTAGTAAGGCAAGTCATTGCTTTGGATATCTGCTCCTGATCTGTAAAATTTGAAATTATAGAAGAAAAATATGCTTATTGTTTATTCAATTAATAAAGTTGGACTTAAATGACCACTACAGTTTCTTCCAGCTTTAAACTCTATTAACCTATCTACTTTTTCCAATAGAAATTCTCAGACAATCTTTTATAAAATCTCTGGTATACAATTCTTCAATATTAGTATTCTATAATCTATGTGATGTTTCTCAATTGCAATTTTCATGAAATACACATTTAAGTCTTCAAAAAATATCCCACATATATCTAATGCTTTTGAAGAAATTGATGAAGTCTGAATGATGACTGAGGCAGAACATTCTTCACTTAACTTCCTTCATGGATGTTTCTCTAGCATAAGCAATGTTTATTCTTTCACCTTATCATGAACATGGAAATATGTATTGTATAATAGCACATCTACAATTTGTATCATATTACCTGCCACTTCGGGGAAGGAAAAGTGGTACAAAGGAATATGGATGCACAATGTCAGAAAGTAACTACTGAAAATTGTACTAATATGTAATATGAAAAAAAGATTTAAAAATAGAAACCAATCCAGAAACTATCATATGATTCACAACCATATAATAGTTCAAGGAGAATACTATTAAAAAGATACGTTATTTATATATATTGATCTCCAAAATATCAAATGACCTTAGGATTTCTGTTTCCTTATCTAAATTCAAGAAGAAAAGAAAGTTCTTTTCCCATATTAATAGGTACCACAATGAAAAATTAATATAGACTTTAGAGAAATAAACCTTTAAGCAAGAATTTGTTTTAATAAGAAAAAAACACCATTTTATAGTAACTTCAGGATAAATAAATGCAAAGAATAATTACTTTTTTATTTTTTTTTAATTTTTTTATTTTTTAAACATTTATTAATAATCATTTTTAACATGGTTACATGATTTATGCTCCTACTTTCCCCTTCACCCCCCGCACTCTCCCAACCCATGGCCGATGCACATTTCCACTGGTTTTGTCATGTGTCCTTGATCAAGACCTATTTCCATATTGTTGATAGTTGCATTGGTGTGGTAATTTCGAGTCCACATTCCCAATCATGTCCACCCGGACCCATACGTTCAAGCAGTTGCTTTTCTTATGTGTTTCCTCTCCTGCAGTCCTTCCTCTGAATGTGGGTAATTTTCTTTACCATAAATCCCTCAGAGCTGTCCTGGGTCATTGCATTGTTGCTGGTACAGAAGTCCATTACATTCTATTTTACCACAGTATATCAGTCTCTGTGTACAATGTTCTTCTGGCTCTGCTCCTTTCGCTCTGCATCAGTTCCTGGAGTTTAATATCTGGTACTGCTAGGCCCCCTTCCTTCACATTTTTTTTCATTATTTCCCTTGATATTCTTGATCTTTTGTTATTCCAAATGAAATTTGTTATAGTTTTTTCTAATTCAGTAAAGGAGTTTTTTGGTAGCTTGATAGGTATGGCGCTAAATAGGTAAATTAATTTGGGTAGAATTGTCATTTTTATTATGTTAGCTCGACCTACCCATGAGCAATCAATGGCTTTCCAATTGTTTAGATCCAGTTTTATTTGTTTGGAAAGTGTTTTGTAGTTGTTTTCATATAATTGCTGTGTTTGTTTTGGTAGATAGATTCCTAAGTATTTTATATTGTCTGGGGTGATTTTAAATGGTGTTTCTCTTTCTACTTCTTGCTGCTCTAGTGTGTTGGAGATGTATAGAAATGCTGATGATTTATGTGCATTTATTTTGTATCCTGCAACTTTGCTAAAATTGTTGATTATTTCTACAAGCTTCTTAGTTGATTCTCTAGGTTTTTTTAAGTATACCATCATATCATCTGCAAAGAGTGATAACTTAGTCTCCTCCTTGCCTATTATGATATGTTCAATTTCTTTTTCTTCTCTAATTGCAACTGCTAGTGTTTCTAGTACTATGTTGAATAATAGAGGTGACAATGGGCATCCTTGTTTCACTCCTGATCTTATTGGGAAGGCTTCTAATTTATGCCCATTGCATATGATGTTTGTTGATGGTTTTAGGTATATACTGTTTATTATTTTTAGGAAAGGTCCTTCTATTCCTATACTTTTCAGTGTTTTCAATAGGAATGGATGCTGTATTTTGTCAAAGGCTTTTTCAGCATCTATTGAGATGATCATGTGATTTTTGTTTGTTAGACTATTGATAT
>NW_025344124.1:0-3146 GCF_016433145.1 Gracilinanus agilis
GTAATTTTCTCTAACTCTTGCTTGGTTTTAAAGTCTTTCCTTTCCCAGAGATCTGACAAGTATACTATTCTGTGTTCACTTAACTTATTTATAGTTTCCCTCTTTATATTCAAGTCATTCACCCATTCTGAATTTATCTTGGTGTAGGGTGTGAGATGTTGATCTAGACCTAATCTCTCCCATATTGTTTTCCAAATTTCCCAGCAGTTTTTGTCAAATAGTGGATTCATGTCCCAAAAGTTGGGCTCTTTGGGTTTATCATACACTGTCTTGCTGATGTCATTTACCCCAAGTCTATTCCACTGATCCTCCTCTCTATCTCTTAGCCAGTACCATATTGTTGTGATGACTGCTTCTTTATAGTATAGTTTAATATCTGGTACTGCTAGGCCCCTTCCTTCACATTTTTTTCATTATTTCCCTTGATATTCTTGATATTTTGTTATTCCAAATGAAATTTGTTACAGTTTTTTCTAATTCAGTAAAGAAGTTTTTTGGTAGCTTGATAGGTATGGCGCTAAATAGGTAAATTCATTTGGGTAGAATTGTCATTTTTATTATGTTAGCTCGTCCTATCCATGAGCAATCAATGGCTTTCCAATTGTTTAAATACAGTTTTATTTGTTTGAAAAGTGTTTTGTAGTTGTTTTCATATAATTGCTGTGTTTGTTTTGGTAGGTAGATTCCTAAGTATTTTATATTGTCTAGGGTGATTTTAAATGGTGTTTCTCTTTCTACTTCTTGCTGCTCTAGTGTGTTGGAAATGTATAGAAATGCTGATGATTTATGTACATTTATTTCATATCCTGCAACTTTGCTAAAGTTGTTGATTATTTCTACAAGCTTCTTAGTTGATTCTCTAGGAGTTTTTAAGTAGACCATCATATCATCTGCAAAGAGTGATAGCTTAGTCTCGTCCTTGCCTATTTTGATACCTTCAATTTCTTTTTCTTCTCTAATTGCAACTGCTAGTGTTTCTAGTACTATGTTGAATAATAAAGGTGATAATGGGCATCCTTGTTTTACTCCTGATCTTATTGGGAAGGCTTCTAATTTATCCCCATTGCATATGATGTTTGTTGATGGTTTTAGGTATATACTGTTTATTATTTTTAGGAAAGGTCCTTCTATTCCTATACTTTTCAGTGTTTTCAATAGGAATGGATGCTGTATTTTGTCAAAGGCTTTTTCAGCATCTATTGAGATAATCATGTGATTTTTGTTTCTTAGACTATTGATATGGTCAATTATGTGGATGGTTTTCCTAATGTTGAACCAACCTTCCATTCCTGGTATAAATCCCACCTGATCATGGTAGATGATCTTCTTATTTATTGCTGGAGTCTCTTTGCTAGTATTCTATTTAAGATTTTTGCATCTATGTTCATTAGGGAGATTTGTCTGTAGTTTTCTTTCTCTGTTTTTGATCTCCCTGGCTTTGGAATCAGTACCATATTTGTGTCATAAAAGGAATTTGGTAGGACTCCTTCTTTGCTTATCATATCAAATAATTTGTATAGTATTGGGATTAGTTCTTCTTTGAATGTCTGATAGAATTCACTTGTGAATCCATCAGGCCCTGGCGATTTTTTCTTAGGGAGTTCTTTGATGGCTTGATCAATTTCTTTTTCTGATATGGGATTATTTAGGTATTCTATTTCTTCTGCTGTTAATCTAGGCAGTTTATATTTTTGTAAATATTCATCCATATCTCCTAAATTGTTATATTTATTGCCACACAATTGGGTAAAATAGTTTTTAATGATTGCCTTAATTTCCTCTTCATTAGAGGCGAGGTCTCCCTTTTCATCTTTGATACTGTTAATTTGGTTTTCTTCTTTCCTTTTTTTTTCTTTAGATTGACTATTACTTTGTCTATTTTATCTTTTTTTTCAAAGTACCAGCTTCTAGTCTTATTTATTAATTCAATAGTTCTTTTACTTTCAATTTTATTAATTTCTCCCTTGATTTTTAGTATTTCTAATTTAGTTTCCATCAGGGGATTTTTAATTTGCTTGCTTTCTAATTTTTTGAGTTGCATGCCCAATTCATTAATCTCTGCCCTCCCTAATTTGTTAATATATGCACTCAAGGATATAAATTTCCCCCTGAGTACTGCCTTGGCCGCATCCCACAGAGTTTGGTAGGATGTCTCATCATTGTCATTTTCTTCAGTGAAATTTTTGATTGTTTCTATGATTCCTTCTTTGACAAATTGGTTTTGGAGAATCATATTATTTAATTTCCAATTAGTTTTTGATTTTCCTGTCCAGGTGCCCTTACTAATTATTATTTTTATTGCATCATGATCTGAGAAGGTTACATTTATTATTTCTGCTCGTTTGCATTTGTTTGCAATGATTCTATGCCCTATAACATGGTCAATCTTTGTGAATGTGCCATGCGCAGCTGAAAAGAAGGTGTATTCCTTTTTGTCCCTATTTATTTTTCTCCACATATCAATTAAATCTATTTTTTCTATGCCTTCATTCACCTCTCTTACCTCTTTCTTATTTATTTTTAGGTTTGATTTATCTAGATCTGAAAGAGGAATATTTAGATCTCCCACTAGAATGGTTTTACTATCTATTTCCTTCTTGAGCTCTGCTGTTTCTCCTTTATGAATTTGGGTGCTATGCCACTTGGTGCATACATATTGAGCAGTGTTATTTCCTCATTGTTTATACTGCCTTTAATCAGGATATAATTACCTTCCCTGTCTTTTTTAATCATATCTATTTTTACTTTGGCTTTGTCAGAAATCATAATAGCCACTCCTGCCTTCTTTTTCTCATTTGATGCCCAAAAGATTTTGCTGAAGCCCTGAACCTTAAACTTGTGTATGTCCACCCGCCTCATATGTGTTTCTTGTAGACAACATATGGTGTGATTTTGGTTTCTAATCCACTCTGCTATTTGCTTCCGTTTTATGGGCGAGTTCATCCCATTCACATTCAGAGTTATAATCATCAGTTGTGCATTTGCTGACATTTTCATGTCCTCCCCTATTCCTACCCCCCTTTTTCTTATACTGTTTCCTTTTAAATCAGTGGTTTGCTATTGAGCTGCTATCCCTTATCCCCTCCCTTGATTAATTTCCCTTTCTACCCCCTCCCTTATTTCCCCCACCTTTTTGTTTTTAAAAG
>NW_025344125.1:0-8096 GCF_016433145.1 Gracilinanus agilis
AAAGAAAGAAAGAAAGAAAGAAAGAAAGAAAGAAAGAAAGAAAGAAAAATTACTGTTGGAAATGATAATCCATAACCCTTAATTAGTACCTTAAATTATATATAGGGCATTTTCACCCCAATATACTATTAGACAAAAGGTGGTGGCTTGATCAAGAGACAGATTAATTATCCCTACAAAATGCACTTTCATTTACAAATGTCTACATTTTACACTCTCTTTTACTAATTGACCCTAAATTTCAGATAAATACAAGGAAATCTTACTTTGTATAGTAGGAAGTTGATACTGTTAGAAACTATCTCATAAGAGATTTTTTTAGGAGCAAAATGTATAACAACTTGAAAAGACCTAGATAAAATTAATGGATAAAAGAACCATAACATGTAAGTAATGAAAGTTAAACATATTTCATCTTCAATTTCAGATCCTTTTCATAGGTATCCCTTGTGCCTGGAATGTATCCCCTCCTTATCCATACTTCTCCAAATCTTTATCTTTATTTAATGTTCTTTTCAGGTGCTACTTCCTCTATGAAGGCTTGTCCAATTTTTCTATTATAAGTACTTTCTCTCTTTTCAAATTACCTGATATTTTAAATCTGTGTACATGCTCCATGACTCCCACCCTAAATAAAATGTTAGTTCCTTGAGGCCAGAGGCTGTTTTGGTTTTTGCTTTGTATCCTCAATATCTAGCACAGTGTTTTACATATAAGTTAATAAATGTTTGCAAAATTGTATACTTTGAATTATATCCCCAAGTTTTTGATGTTTCTTTCATGGAGAACCACAACCCTTGACACTCTTCTGACGAATGACTTTAAATGCTGATGGCAAAAAGCCTGAACTAAATGGACTATGGATCTAACTTAGCATAGCAGTTGTTTTGTTTGGAGTTTTTTTTAAACTTTTTATTGATTTCTATTGTCTTTACATTATTATCATTTCCCACTTTCCTTCCAGTCTGAATAAAGAAAAACAATTAAGCAAAAATATTCTGCTACTGAGACCTTGTTTGACAAAGTATATGATGTTTTGCCCTAGACACATGGAAGTAATTGCTGTGAGGGAAAAGGTGTGTTTCATTTTTTCTTTTTTGGAACCTTCATTGGTTTTTCTATTACTCAAAGTCCAGCATCTTTTTTAAGTCTTTGATATTTATATTGTTGTAGCGATTGTGTATATTGTTGTCTTGATCTCCTTAGTTTACTCTGAATCTGTTCATGTAAATCTCACTATGTTTCTCTGAATTCCTCATAATCACCATTTCTTACTGCACAACAATACTTGGTTACATTCCCATAACATAGCTTTCCCCACCCCAGCCATTTCTCCAATAGATGGGCGCTCTTTCGTCTTGTTTGGATTTTTCTAGAGAACTCAGGCCAGAGAATATAGCAGGGAACTGGCTGAAAGTATGAAAATCTTTATTAAATTGAAAAAAGAACAAGTCAAACATAGTAAAACCACATGTATGTTTATCTGACTAACCTGGGCTTCCTTGCACAACCAATCTTATGCAGAGGGACCTCTCGATCTGGACAGAATGATTATCTTTTTGGAATTATCTGCATTCAGAAGACACTTCCATGTATCAGCTTACACAATCTCTTCATTTTATGTTGTCCAACTTTTCCCCATGACAGAAAGGATGCTAGGAGAAAAGAAGGGGAAAAGCCTTTATTTATAAACATTTGCTATGTGCCAAGCCCTATTGTGGCAGCTAGGTGGCACTGGGCTTGGAATCAGAAAGACTCTTCATAAGTTCAAATCTGGCTTCAGATACTTACTAGCTTTGTGACCCTGGCCAAGTCTCTTAACCCTGTATGCCTCAGTTCCTCATTTGTAAAATGAGATGAAAAAGGACATGACAAACTACTCAGCATACATTCAGGTAAGGATGGAGAAATGAAGTTTCAAGCTGGTTTTCCTCAAATGCCTGTTTCTATAGCAAACTTGCAGCTATGGAGCTTACTGTGTTGAAAAAGACTCACAAATCTGGAACTGAAAGGGATGATAGAGTTCATCTAACCCAATCCTCTCATTTTACAGATACACAGAGACTCAAAGAGTTTAACTGACTTGTTCCAAATCACACAGGATCTAAACTCAATTCTTATGGTTCCAAGTTCATTGCTCCGAATCTTTATAGCAGAGCGGTGAAGCTCTGGAAAGTTTTGTTAACTGGACTATGTAAAGTTGGAAAATCTTGAATCCCTAAAACTATATTATATTACCCAAACTTCCTTTCTGTATTACTCACAATTCCTTTTCCTTTCTGTTTATGTGCATCTTTTGCGAGATTGTATATAAGCTTTGAGTAACATCCCTTGTGCTCTCTCTTCCCTGTGAAGTGAGTGGGGAATGTTCCCTGTGTTCTCTCGCTCTCTAGTTAAATATTACTAAGTCTCTATAAATATTATACTTTGGAGATATTGAATATTAATTTTTAAATCCACAACTAATTAGGATGATTCTCCTAATATCCTTTTAGTCTTCCTCTGTGTTCTGTGTGTCTGTCCCTAGAAAAGACTCGTGCATTGGGTTGTGCTATAAGTTGCCTAAGCTATTAGACATAAAATATATCAAAGTATGGCATAAGGATGACTCTATAACAAGGTCAGTGACAATTCTGTCTTTGACAGTACCTGACACTTTCTCAGACTCCACAATGCCTTTGCAGATGGTGTAAGACTGATAATCAACAATGGGGGGAACCTAACACTTGGTTGTCCCTAAGATTTATGAAGAAAAGAATTCCTACTCTCTCTCTCTCTCTCTAATCTTTCCAAGTAACTGCTTACCATCCCAGGATCCTTGTGATAGAGCATCAAGGAAGAACAGCTGTGTTTGGGAAGCTATAGGTGCCCATGGCTGCCAGTGGTACCCTGGGCTTATTTAATGGGAGGAAGATGAACCATTGAATCCATCGTTAGAGAAGATGTGGTTGCTGGCATCCTGCTAGGGATGGATTTCGTGAGTTTGTTTATGAGAGGAAAGAGTGAGTCAGGAAAGATGATTTGATAAAGACAACAAGAGTATGAATGGCAGAGAGAGAAGCTGCCATGGAGAGAGAAAATGTTCATAAGGATGAAGTGCTGGTAGTTCGGGTGGGTTTAGAATAAGGAAAGAAAGTCTGTATGACTAAGGTAGTGTGAGAGATGATCCACCAGCTTAGACCCCTGCTGGTGACCCTGTATGTAAGAGAGGAAGAGAATACTGAGGCAAGTGTAGTGGTTGGTGTATAGGTGACATTGAATGCTGAAGTAAGAGAATAGCCCAAAGGAGACTGAGACTTTGGAGCTTCTTCATGCAGTTAAAACCAGTACCAGAGAGGGTGCAGAGACTGATTAGATTGTACATAGCTGAGTGGCAAATTTCTTTGAATCATGGGAAAAGAGAGAACCTTAGAGGAATAAGTGAACCTAGAATTCTGGGTATGAGATCAGTGGGAATACCATTACTGTCAGTGGATGTGTACAAGTGGATCCATGATATCTTGGCTCTGCATAGAACATGCCTGATGGAGAGGCTGGAATTTAACAAAAGACAGACTGAGGCAAATCTCTGAGCTAGCTATTGTTTATCAATAGGGGAATGTTAATAAGATAATTAAAAAAGGGCAGGTCAAGGACATGCCTCTATTTGGGCCAGACCCAGGGTGAGTGTCTTCCTTCTGACTGGCCTGTCAGTACATCATTTGGACCTCCCCTAGCAAATGGAAGGTAACCTTGATTGGTGGGCATTTGAATGGGAGATGGGCTAATAGTTTTCAGCTCTTCCCCCCTTACTCCATCCTCAGGGAACAGGTCTAATCCTGAGGGTCATCTCTGGGGGCAGAGGCCTAGCTCAAACTGGCTTTTGTTTGTGGAGTAAATAAAAAGCTTGGGTCCCTGCCCAGGGACTGGGAGTAATTACTTTCCTCAGTTAAGCCCTTCAGGAGCTGCCTGAACTTTAGAGGTTGGAGTCTGAGGAAATGGATGGACTCACATAGGAATATGGTAATAAATAATACAATCTAACATTAATTTTCCTCACTGGACACTGCTTCTGTCCCCTTAGGGTCTATTTTTTAGCCTTGAGCAGTAATCATTGATGTTCTATTATAGTGTTGTTGGCTTAGCATTTAATTGCGTAAAGCATGGGGCCATGGAGGAAACTGAAATGACTTTACTAACCAATACTTCAGAACAACACACAACTCAATACTGTAAGAATGAGAGAACTCAGAACTGGAAGGAAGATGATCTTAGTGATCATCTAGTCATATCCCCTAATTTTACAGATGAGGAAACTGAGGCCAGGAGAGAGGAAATGATTTGTCTAAAATAATACATTGTAAGTAGACAAGTTGTTTTGTTTTTTCAAAAAATAGATTTTTATTGATATCTTTGGTCTATCTCCTAGATTTCCTCCTATATCCCTCCACTCCTCTCTCAGAATGATATAACCTTATAACAAAGAATATGAGCTGGGATTTTAATTCGTCATAGGACCTTAGGGCTAAAAGAACCTCAGAAGTCATCTAGTCCAAGGTCCTCATTTTATAGATGAGGAAACAGACCCAGGGAAGTTAAGGGACTTGTCCAAAGTCACATCACTAGTATGAGTCAGTGGGTGGCAGTATTTGAACTTATGTTTTCTGACTTCAGAGCCACTGTCCATCCCACCCCACCCCCCAGCTGTAACCCACTGTCCCTTCTCCCAACTCCAAATCAAGGACTCTTCACTATGTCACAATATACAATGAATACTGCATTGAGCATCGAACACCTAATTACCAGCAAAGTATAGACAAATGGGGAGAGAGTTACAGGAAGAGCCACAAGAATGATAAAGGAGAACACATTGATTTAGGAAGAAAGATTAAAAGAGCTGAATAAGTACAGCTGGACTAAATGATGACTAAGAGAGAGCACTGGGACTGTCTGCTAATATCTAGAGGATGTAAATAGTCAGCAGGATAAGAATTATTTAGCTTAGTCCCAGGAAATATAGCAGAGGGTAATGAAAAGAAATCTATAATACTAATGGACTATAATTTCATACCTTTGCCACATTCCTACCCAAGAATCCTCAAAAATATTTTATGACTGTGCATTAACCACACACTGTCTGGTTGTATATATTCACGCTTTAAATTGGCTTATGATTTAGCTAAAGCCTTTGTCAAAAAAAAATCCTTAGAGAATATATAATGGGCCCTTGATGCAAGCCCTTAGTTTTATATTGGTGGCTTTCCATTCATGACTCTGACATAGGTCAAAAATTGTGGTACTTGATATAAATTAAACTATTGCTAGTGTCAAGTCAGCCTTAGTGGGGAATCCTATGTCATTGAACACCATAACAATAGTTCCCATTCACATAAAGTGCCCCTCTCACTCTATTCCAAGCCCTTTCCTCATAAAAATACCTCTTTTCTCCATCATCTGTGTACAACGGAAGAATTAATTTCCTCTCTTTGCAGTTGAGGGACTTGAGCCTCAAAGAAATTAAGGGATTTGGCCAAGACTGTACAAATTGGAAACTGTAGCCTTCAGACTCTTTTCGAAGCCAAGACTTTTCCACCAAACCATGTTTCCTCCACAATTCAAGCAAACCACAACTCCAAGTCAATCAATGTTCCTTATAACCTGAGAACAATGGTCTTTTAAAAAAATATTTTGGTAACAGTCGTTGTTAAGTTGTGTCTGACTCTTTGTGACCTTGTTTGCAGTTTTCTTGGCAAAGATACTGGAGAGGTTTGCCATTTCTTTTTCTGGCTCGTTTTACAGTTGAGGAAACTGAGTCAAACAGGGTTAAGTGACTTATCCAGAGTCACACAGTCACTAAGTAGATGAGGCTGGATTTGAACTCAGCTTTTCTTGACTCCAGGACTGGCACTCTGTTCTGGCTCTAGATAAATGATCTTATAAACTTGATACTTTGTGATCTCTGGAGGGTTTTCACTTTCTCCATTTAAAAAATGGTTTTGGACTAGCTGACCTCTAAGGTCCTTTCTAGCTCTGAATCCCATTATCCTACAAAAGTATAAATTCCTAAGAGTCTCTGCTTGGCCACCTTCAGGTCATGTTATCATGTTCTTTCTCATGTTCATGTCTGTCAATTTTGTAGCTCATGGAGTTTCGAAGTGCATTAGTTTTGATGACTATTAACTAGTTGAACCTGTACTTTGAAGAGCCTCTTCCTGATAATGCTATTTGTCAAACTAAGTCATTACATCACAAGTGAAGAATTGAAGAAATCATGATGTTTCCTTCTTTGTAGCTCTTTGAGCATTTTTTTCAAACATTTATTAATATTCATTTTTAACATGGTTACATGATTCATGCTCCTCCTTTCCCCTTCACCCCCTGCACTCCCCCCACCCATGCCCAATGCACATTTCCACTAGTTTTGTCATATGTCCTTGATCAAGACCAATTTCCAAATTGTTGGTAGTTGCATTGGTGTGGTAGTTTCGAGTCCACACCCTCAATCATGTTCACCCCGACCCATGCGTTCAAGCAGTTGTTTTTCTTATGTTTCCTCTCCTGCAGTCCTTCCTCAGAATGTGGGTAGCATCTTTACCATAAATCCCTCTGAATTGTCCTGGGTTACTGTATTGCTGCTGGTACAGAGGTCCATTACATTCAATTTTACCATAGTATATCAGTCTCTGTGTACAGAGTTCTTCTGGCTCTGCTCCTTTCGCTCTGCATCTGTTCCCGGAGGTCTCTCCAGTTCGCCTGGAACTCCTCCAGTTTATTATTCCTTTTAGCACAATAGTATTCCATCACCCGCATATACAACAGTTTGTTCAGCCATTCCCCAATTGAAGGACATACCCTCCTTTTCCAATTTGTTGCCACAACAAAAAGCATAGCTATAAATATTTTCGTACAAGTCTGTTTATCTATGATCTCTTTGGGGTACAAACCCAGCAATAGTATGGCTGGATCAAAGGGCAGGCATTCTTTTATAGCCCCTTGAGCATGATTCCAAATTGCCAGCCAGAATGGCTGGATCAGTTCACAGCTCCACCAGCAATGCATTAATGTCCCAATTTTGCCACATCCCCTCCAGCATTCATTACTCTCCCCTTCTTTCATTTTAGCCAATCTGCTAGGTGTGAGGTGATACCTCAGAGTTGTTTTGATTTGCATTTCTCTGATTATTAGAGATTTGGAACACTTTCTCATGTGCTTATTGATACTTTTGATTTCTTTCCCTGAAAATTGCCTATTCATGTCTCTTGCCCATTTATCAATTGGGGAATGGCTTGATTTTTTTATACAATTGCTTTAACTCCTTGTATATTTGAGTAATTAGACCCCTGTCAGAGTTTTTCGTTATAAAGATTTTTCCCAATTTGTTGTTTCCCTTCTGATTTTGACTACATTGTTTTTGTTTGTACAAAAACTTTTTAGTTTAATATAATCAAAACCATTTAATTTACATTTTGTAATTTTCTCTAACTCTTGCTTGGTTTTAAAGTCTTTCCTTTCCCACAGATCTGACAAGTAAACTATTCTGTGTTCACTTAACTTGTTTATAGTTTCCCTCTTTATATTCAAGTCGTTCACCCATTCTGAATTTATCTTGGTGTAGGGTGTGAGATGTTGATCTAGACCTAATCTCTCCCATATTGTTTTCCAAATTTCCCAGCAGTTTTTGTCAAATAGTGGATTCATGTCCTAAAAGTTGGGCTCTTTGGGTGTTTTGTAGTTGTTTTCATATAATTGCTGTATTTGTTTTGGTAGGTAGATTCCTAAGTATTTTATATTGTCTAGGGTGGTTTTAAATGGTGTTTCCCTTTCTACTTCTTGCTGCTCTAGTGTGTTGGAAATGTATAGAAATGCTGATGATTTATGTGCATTTATTTTGTATCCTGCCACTTTGCTAAAGTTGTTGATTATTTCTACAAGCTTCTTAGTTGATTCTCTAGGATTTTTTAAGTAGACCATCATATCATCTGCAAAGAGTGATAGCTTAGTCTCCTCCTTGCCTATTTTGATACCTTCAATTTCTTTTTCTTCTCTAATTGCAACTGCTAGTGTTTCTAGTACTATGTTGAATAATAGAGGTGATAATGGGCATCCTTGTTTCACAC
>NW_025344126.1:0-5575 GCF_016433145.1 Gracilinanus agilis
CTCTCTCTCTCTCTCTCTCTCTCTCTCTCTCTCTCTCTCTGTTGCTCTCTCTCCAAATGCTTTAGGCACTCAGTAGTGAGAGAGAACACTAGTAAAATCAAAACCCTGATCTGGCCAGAATCAGTCACAGAGTCCCATGACTTAATCTAAGGTTTCTAATTCTATTTTCTAGAAAATAGAAACGGGGGGATTCTGTGAAGATGGCAGTATAGAAAGAACAAATCTTAAAACCTCCACGCCTTAACACATTGAGATAGAAATCAATGTGCTTCGAGAAGTAAGAGGAACAGATCTAACAATGGAACAGAGCAGGGGGAACCCTACTGCTGCAAAAATAAAGAAGTACACCAAGAAAAAGGCTTCAATTCTGGAACTGTAGGGTGTGAGGGTATAGAAGGGGAATCTGAGGAACCCTCCCCCACATGCTGTGGGGAGTCCCCTGTAGTCCCTGAAATCTCAGGGCAGGTGGCAAGGTGATTTTTGTTGGTGTGCTTGTTGATATGGTCTGCTATTTGCATACTTTTTCTAATATTAAATGATTCTTGCATTACTGGTAAAAATCCCATGTGATCATAGAGAATAATCCTTGTGATTACATGCTAGAGTCTTTTTCCTAGTATTTTATTAAATTTTTTGCATCTATTTTTATTAAGGAGATTGGTTTGTAGTTTTGCTTCTCTGGTTTTCATCACCTTGCTTTGATATCAGAATCATATTTGTCTTACAAAAAATACATCTGTTAGAGCTACATCTTTGCTTAATTTTTCAAATAGCTTGTATAGTATAGGCATTAGTTCTTTGAATGTTTGATAGAATTCACTTTTCTTTTTTTTCAAACATTTATTAATATTTATTTTTTGAAAAGTTAACATGGTTACATAATTCAAGGTCTTACTTTACCCTTCACCCCCCAACTTCCCCATCCCCACCATGGCTGATGTGTATTTCCACTGGTTTTAACATGTGTCATTGATCAGGACCTATTTCCAAATTGTTGATAGTTACATTGGTGTGGTAGTTTCGAGTCTTCATCCCCAATCATGTCCACATCAACCCATGTGTTCAAGCGGTTGTTTTTCTTCTCTTTCCACTCCTGTAGTTCTTACTCTGAATGTGGGTAGCGTTCTTTTCCATAAATCCCTCAGAATTGTCCTGGGTCATTGCATTGCTGCTAGTACAGAAGTCCATTACACTCTATTTTGTCACAGTGTATTAGTTTCTGTGTACAATGTTCTTCTGGCTCTGCTTCTTTCACTCTGCTTCAATTCCTAGAGGTCTTTCCAGTTCACATGGAATTCCTCCAGTTTATTATTCCTTTGAGCTCAAAAGTATTCCATCACCAGCAGATACAGCCACAATTTGTTCGGCCATTCCCCAATTGAAGGGCATACCCATGTTTTCCCATTTTTTTTGCCACCACAAAAAGTGCGGCTATAAATATTTTTGTAAAAGTCTGTTTATCTATGATCTCTTTGGGGTATAGACCTAACAATGGCATGACTGGATCAAAGGGTAGTCATTCTTTTATATCTCTTTGAGTATAGTTCGAAATTGTCTTCCAGAATGGTTGGATCAGTTCACAACTCCACCAGCAATGCTTTAGTGTCCCAATTTTTTCCACATCCCATCCAACATTCATTACTCTCCCCTTCTCTCATTTTAGCCAATCTTCGAGGTGTGAGGTGATAACTCAGAGATGTTTTGATTTGCATTTTTCTAATTATTAGAGATTTAGAACACTTTCTCATGTGCTTAATGATACTTTTGATTTCTTATCTGAAAATTGCCTACTCATGTGCCTTGCCCATTTATCAATTGGGGAATGGCTTGCTTTTTTAAAAAATTGGTTTAACTCCTTGTATATTTGAGTAATTAGACCCCTGTCAGAGTTTTTATTATAAATATTTTTCCCAATTTTTCGTTTCTCTTCTGATTTTGGCTACATTGTTTTTGTTTGTATGAAAGCTTTTTAGTTTGATATAATCAAAGTAATTTATTTTACATTTTGAAATTTTCCCTAACTCTTGCTTGGTTTTAAAATCTTTCCTTTCCCAGAGATCTGACAAATAAACTATTCTATGTTCACTTATTTTATTTATAGTTTCCCTCTTTATATTCAAGTCATTCACCCGTTTTGAATTTATCTTGCTGTAGGGCGTGAGATGTTGATCTAAACCTCTTCTCTCCCATATTGTTTTCCAATTTTCCCAGCAGACTTTGTCAAATAGTGGATTTTTGTCCCAAAAGTTGGGCTCTTTGGGTTTATCATACACTGTCTGACTGATGTCCCTTGCCCCAAGCCTATTCCACTGATCCTCCCTTCTGTCTCTTAGCCAGTACAATACTGTTTTGATGACTGCTGCTTTATAGTACACTTTAATATCTGGTACAGCTAGGCCCCTTCCTTCACAATTTTTTTCATTACTTCCCTTGATATGCTTGATCTTTTGTTATTCCAAATGAACTTTGTTATGGTTTTTCCTAATTCAGTAAAAAGTTTTTTCATAGTTTGATAGGTATGGCACTAAATAGGTAAATTAATTTGGATAGAATGGTCATTTTTATTATGTTAGCTCATCCTACCCATGAGCAATCAATATTTTTCCAATTGTTTAGATCCAGTTTTAATTGTTTGGAAAGTGTTTTGTAGTTGTTTTCATATAATTGCTGTGTTTGTTTTGGTAGATAGATTCCTAAGTATTTTATATTGTCTAGGGTGATTTTAAATGGTGTTTCTCTTTCTACCTCTTGCTGCTGTGGCGTGTTGGAAATATAGAGAAATGCTGATGATTTATGTGCATTTATTTTGTATCCTGCAACTTTGCTAAAGTTGTTGATTATTTCTACAAGCTTAGTAATTGATTTTCTAGGATTTTTTCAGCAGACCATCATATCATCTGCAAAGACTGATAGCTTAGTCTCCGCATTGCCTATTCAATTTCTTTTTCTTCTCTAATTTCTACTGCTAATGTTTCTAGTACAATGTTAAATAACAGAAGAGATAATGGGCATCCATGTTTCACTCTTGATCTTATTGGAAAGGCTTCTAATTTATCCCCATTGCATATGATGCTTGTTGATGGTATTAAGTATATACTGTTTATTATTTTTAGTAAGTCCTTCTATTGCTATACTTTCCAGGATTTTCAATAGGAATCGGTGCTGTATTTTGTCAAAGGCTTTTTCAGCATCTATTGAGATAATCGTGTGATTTTTGTTTGTAAGATTGTTCATATGGTTAATTATGGATGGTTTTCCTAATGTTGAACCATCCTTGCTTTCCTTGTATAAATCCCACCACATCATCATGGATGATACTCTTGATTATTTTCTGGAGTCTATTTGGTAATATTCTATTTAAAATTTTTGCATCTATGTTCATTAGGGAGATTGGTCTGTAGTTTTCTTTCTCTGTTTTTGATCTACCTGGCTTTGAAATCAGTACCATATTTGAGTCATAAAAGGAATTTGGTAGGACTCCTTCTTTGCTTATTATATCAAGTAATTTGCATAGTATTGGGATTAGTTGCTCTTTGAATGTCTGATAGAATTCACTTGTGAATCCATCAGGTTCTGGTGATTTTTTCATAGGGAGTTTTTTGATGGCTTGTTAAATTTCTTTTTCTGAAATGGGATTATTTATATATTCTATTTCTTCTGCTGTTAATCTAGTCATTTTGTATTTTTGTAAATATTCATCCATATCTCCTAGATTGTTATATTTATTGCCATATAGTTGGGCAAAAGAGTTTTTAATGATTGCCTTAATTTCCCCTTCATTAGAGGTGAGGTTTCCCTTTTCATCTTTTTTTTTTTAATTTTAAACCCTTAACTTCTGTGTATTGACTTATAGGTGGAAGATTGGCAAGGGTAGGCAATGGGGGTCAAGTGACTTGTCCAGGGTCACACAGCTGGGAAGTGTCTGAGGCCGGATTTGAACCTAAGACCTCCCGTCTCTAGGCCTGGCTCTCAATCCTGTGAGCTACCCAGCTGCCCCCTCCCTTTTCATCTTTCATACTGTCAATTTAGTTTTCTTCTTTCCTTTTTTTATTAGATTGACCAGTACTTTGTCTATTTTATGTTTTTTACAAAATACCAGCTTCTAGTCTTATTTATTAATTCACTAGTCCTTTTACTTTTGATTTTATTAATTTCTCCCTTAATTTTTAGTATTTCTAATTTAGTTTTCATCTGGGGATTTTTAATTTACTCGCTTTCTAGTTTTTAGAGTTGCATGCCCAATTCATTAATCTCTGCCCTCCATAATTTGTTAATATATGCACTCAAGGATATAAATTTCCCCCTGAGTACTGCCTTGGCTGCATCCCACAGAGTTTGGTAGGATGTCTCATCATTGTCATTCTCTTCAATGAAATTGTTAATTGTTTCTATGAATTCTTCTTTGACTAGCTGTTTTTGGAGAATCATATTATTTAATTTCCAGTTGGTTTTTGATTTGCCTGTACAGGTGCCCTTACTAATTATTATTTTTATTGCATTATTATCTGAGGTTTCATTTGTTTTTTTCTGCTCTTTTGCATTTGTTTGCAATGTTTCTATGCCCTATTACATAGTCAATCTTTGTGAATGTACCATGTGCAGCTGAAAAGAAGGTGTATTCCTTTTTTTCCTATTTATTTTCCTCCACATATCTATTAAATCTAGTTTTTCTAGGACTTCATTCACCTCTCTTACCTCTTTGTTATTTATTTTTTGGTTTGATTTATCTAGACCTGAAAGAGCAATATTTAGATCTCCCACTAGTATGGTTTTACTGTCTATTTCCTTCTTGAGCTCTGCCAGTTTCTCCTTTATGAATCTGGTTGCTATGCCATTTGGTGCATACATATTGAGCAATGTTATTTCCCCATTGTCTATACTGCCTTTAATCAGGATGTAATGACCTTCCCTGTCTTTTCAAATCATAACTCTTTTTACATTGGCTTTGTCAGAAATCATAATTGCCATTACTGCCTTCTTTTTCTCATTTGATGCCCAAAGAATTTTGCTCAAGCCCTTGACCTTAAACCTGTATATATCCACCTGCCTCATATGTGTTTCTTGTAGACTACATATGGTAGAATTTTGGTTTCTAATCCACTCTGCCATTTGCTTCCTTTTTATGGGCCAGTTCATCCCAGTCATATTCAGAGTTATAATTATCAGTTGTGTATTTGCCAACATTTTGGTATCCTCTCCTAGTTCTACCCCTTCTTCTTACACTATTTCCTTTTAAACCAGTGGTTTGCTTTTTTCCAGTAACCCTTTTCCCCTCCCTTGATTTGCTACCCTTTCTACCCCTTCCCTTATTATTCTCGTCTATTTATTTTTAAGGCCTAATGAATTCCCTCCCCCTTCTTCTCCCCTCTTTTTTTGGCCTCCCTACTCCCCTGCTTCCCTTGTTTTATCCCTTCTGACTTTCTCAGTAGGGTTAGATAGAGTTTTTTATCTAAGTGGATAATATAGCTACTACTCCCTTTTCAGTTTGATTACACTGAGAGTACGATTTAAATATTCCCTCTTAATGCTCTCTTCCTCTCCTTCTTATAATAGTATTTATCTCCTCCCCTTCCCA
>NW_025344127.1:0-4401 GCF_016433145.1 Gracilinanus agilis
TTTAGCACAATAGTATTCCATCACCAGCATATACCACAATTTGTTCAGCCATTCCCCAATTGAAGGGCAAACCCTCCCTTTCCAGTTCTTTGCCACCACAAAAAGCGCAGCTATAAATATTTTCGTACAAGTCTGTTTATCTATGATCTCTTTGGGGCACAAACCCAACAATGGTATGGCTGGATCAAAGGGCAGGCATTCTTTTATAGCCCTTTGAGCATAGTTCCAAATTGCCATCCAGAATGGTTGGATCAGTTCACAACTCCACCAGCAACGCATTAATGTCCCAATTTTGCCACATCCCCTCCAGCCTTGATATATATCTTGATGTGTGCTCTCAATATATCTTGATAGATCTCTCAATATATACATCTTGAGATATATCTTGATATATGTATCACTTGAGATTATATATCTTGATAAATACTCTCAATATTGTTAAATTTAAATTAAAAGCTCCTGGTTCTTAGTTTCCATAGAGTTTATTAATAATCACTTGAAATAGAGAAGGTATATATATATATAGCTCAGTGATTCCCAAAGTGGGGCACCACCACCCCCTGGTGGGTGCTGCAGCGATTGAGGGAGATGGTGATGACCACAGGGGCATTTATCTTTCCTATTAATTGCTATTAAAATTTAAAAAAATTAATTTCCAGGGGGCTAAGTAATATTTTTTCTAGAAAGGGGCAGTAGGCCAAAAAAGTTTGGGAACCACTGACATAGCTAGGTTGGACAAGCTGGGAGGAGGGGGTTCCCTTTACACTATACATATAATTATTGAGATTACATATAACTTGAGATTTTATATATCTCGATATGTGTCTTCGTATATATCTTGATATCTATCTTGATATATACTCTCGAGATATATATTATAAAATTTAAATTAATATCCAATAACTCCAGGTATTACATTTTATAAGATTTATTAGTAATCACTTGAAGTAGAAGAAATAAAAGAACAAAAGTAAAAGCCTGAATAAAGCCATGTGAGTAAAAGTCTCCTGCCTGGCACTCACCCAACTGCCACAGCTGAGTTCCCAGGAGCAGAGTGTGAGGGCGGAGCTACACAAAACTTATATCTTCCCTATGTTAGTTACATAACATAGATATGTAAATGGGATGCTGGGAGACAGGGTCCCTGGGGAGAAAATTCTAATTACACAATCTCTTGAGATTATTTTATATTTTGATTCTTTTTATTTTATTTTATATCTTGAGATTATATTTCGATATGTCTTGATATATATTGAGAGTTATATATTATTTTGAGATATATTGATATATACAGATATATATCTTGACATTATATATCTCTTAAGAGATATAGATATAGAGACATATAATGGAGTAGTTTGCCATTTCCTTCCCCAACTTTCCTCTGCAGAGGAGGAAACCAAAAGAAAAAGGGTTAAGTAATTTGCCCAGGGTCACACAGCTGGTAACTATCTGAGGCTGGATTTGAACTCAGGTCCTTCTGACTCCAGGCCTGGCATTCACTGTGCCATCTAGCTTCCCCAATTGACATCTCACACTTGATATGAGGAAAAGGGAACTCATTCTCTTCCTGCCCATCCCAAACCACTGCTTTTGGAAAACATCAGTCCTCCAGCTTCACAACTTTCATTCCATTTTTGATTCATCACCCTCACTCACTCACTCCAACATATCCAATTGATTGTTAAATGTTGCTGCTTCTATCTCTACAATATCTCTAGCATCTGTCCCCTTCTCTCCATTTGCATAGAGAAACACCCTAGTTCAGGCCCTCATCATCTCTTGGCCAGACTATTGCCATAGGGCTCCCATGGTCTCTCTGCCTCAAGTCTCCCCCTCTATTCAGTCCAGCCTCTACTCAGTTGTTAGTGATTTCCTTAAAGCTGATCATGCCACTTGCCAAGTCAATAAACTCCAGTAGCTAGTTTCTGCTAGACCTTCACATCTCACCCAATCAGACCCTATCAAATATCAATGATACTATTTAGTCTTCCAAGCCCTTTAAGACCTCCCTTACTGCCACCTTTCCAGCTAGTCTTCTTACACCTCATTCACTTCTATAAACTCTGTGATTCAGTGACCCTGGCCTCCTGGCTACTCCTCACACCCAACTCTCAACCTCATAACTCTACACCTTTGCCCTGGTGGTCCCTCTGTACCTCTGCCTCTTGGCTTCCCTGGCCTCCTTCCTCCAAGACCCAACTCAAATCCTACCTTCTGTTGGAGGTCTTTCCTGGTTTCTCCTCCCACTCCTACCTCACCTCCACACACACGCTGCTGGTGTTTTCCTTCTAAGAAAAACCTTCCATCTACTTTGGATATAGCTTATATGTATATGTTGAGATTGGCATATTGTCTCCTCCATTAAAATATGAGCATCTTGTCTTTCTTTGTGTCTCTAGCTCTTAGCACAGTTTCTAGTACATAGTAGGGGTTTAATAAATGTTTGTTGAAAAATATTTATAGCCACGCTCTTTGTGGTAGCAAAAAATTGGAAAATGAGGGTCTGCCCTTCGATTGGGGAATGGCTGAACAAATTGTGGTATCTGCTGGTGATGGAATACTACTGTGCTCAAAGGAATAATGAACTGGAGGAATTCCATGTAAACTGGAATGATCTCCAGGAATTGATGCAGATCAAAAGGAGCAGAACCAGGAGAACATTGTACCCAGAGACGGATACACTGTGGCACAATCGAATGTAATGGACTTCTGTACCAGCAGCAATGCAAGGATCCAGGACAATCCAGGGGGAACTTAGGAGAAAGAACGCTATCTACAACCAGAGAAAGAACTACAGGAGTAGAAACACAGAAGGAAAACATAGGATCAATCATGTGGTTCAATGGGGTTATGATTGGGTTTTGGCATTAAAAGATCACTATTGCAAATATTAATAATATGGAAATAGGTTTTGAACAATGATACACGTATAACCCAGTGGAAGTGCTTGTCAGCTCTGGGAGGAGGGATGAAAGAGGAGGGGAGAAAAGACATGAATCATAGAACCATGGAAAAATATTCTAAATTAAAAATAAATAAATGTTTGCTGACTTTCCAGCCTTCTTTCATTATGGTCCAGCCAATTTGACCTTTCTCTTCCTTATACAGAGTACTTAATCTCTCACCTCCATGGGCCTTTGTATTGGCCATCTCATATGTCTAGAATGGACTCCCTCCTCAGTTCTTCTTAGAATCTCTTGTTAAAGGGGCAGCTGGGTAGCTCAGGGATTGAGAGCCAGGTCTGGAGATGAGAGGTCCATCGTTCAAATCTGACCTCAGACATTTCCTAGCTGTGTAACCCTGGACAAATCACTTATCCTCCATTGCCTAGCCCTTATTGTTAGTCTTCCTAAAACACATGATCAATCCCAAGATGGAAGGTAAGGGTTTAAAAAAAAAGAATCTCTTGCTAACTTCAAGACTGAAGCTCAAACTTCTAAATAAAGCTTTTCCCAATGCTCCTAGCAGCTAGTACCTTCCTCCCTCAAATTACCTTGTATGTATTTTGTATATATGAGCAGCTAGGCAGTGCAGTGGATAGACTCATCAAATCTGACATCAGACACTCACTAGCTGTGTGACCCTGAACAAGTCACTTAACCCTATTTGCCTCAGTTTCCTCCTCTGTAAAATAAGCTGGAGAAGGAAATAGCAAATCACTCCAGGATTTCTGCCAAGAAAATCCCAAATGGCATCATGAAGAGTCAGACATGACTGAAAGGAATTAACGACATTTTATGTATGTGTGTATATATATATATACACACATATATACACACACACACACACGTTTCCCTCAGCTAGAATGTAAATTCCTCATGGGCAGGGACTGTTTCACTGTCTTTGTATCCCCATTACCTATTAGAGTGCCTGGCCCATAGTAGGCACCTAACAAATTCTTGTCCATTGATCAATTTCTAGAACTTTCATAGTGGAAGGGAAGAAAAAGATAGAATGGTAATCCTGAGGGGATGGCAACGCCAAGGGAAAGTTTTGTAAGGAAAGGAGGGACATCAACATGTTATTATGCAATGGGGAAGGAGAGAGAACATGGAGAGCATGTCTAGCAGAAAGAGGAATTGATCAGTAGATCAAGCTCCTAAAGAAGACCAGAGGACAAGGGATTGAGGAAGGGCACAAATGGAGAGGTGAGTCTTGGCAAGGAGAAGGACTACGTCATCCAGAGTCTGTAGCAAGAGAATGAGGAGAAAGACAAAAGAGATGGACACAGCAAGACAGAGAGGGGGAGACAGAAATGGACAGAGACAGATAAAATGGGGAGAGAGAGACAGAGACAGAGACAGAGAGAGAGAGAAAGATGAACACAGACAAAAAAACAGGCAGAGACAGAGACAGAAATGGTCAAAGACAGATAGAAATGGAGGGAGGGAGGGAGAG